>NW_017307665.1:6399-25649 GCF_000935625.1 Nanorana parkeri | reverse complement strand
CCCCCCAATACTTTGCAGACAATAATGGAACAATTGTCCTGCTTTCGATTACCAAGTTTGCTACATAGCATAACATGTCAAGCAGAAAATGTGCTTCCTTTGTGCAGAGGTGCTTCCTTTTCTTCTTTGGGAGTGGGCAGTGATTATTGCTGCATTGAATGTAGAGTGTAGTAATATTTTCCGGGTAGGCCCCTCACAGTCTGGGCTGAGAAAAACTGGGTTGAATGATGCTGGATGTCATTGAACCCAAGAACACTGAGAACATCCAGTAGAAGAGTACTGCAAGCACAACTCTGCACTGAAGATGAATATTGCAAAATAGCTGCTTTTTTATTTTAATCTGTCATTAGGCTATTATTAATTTTATTTATTTTTGGCTGGAGTTCTGCTTTAACGATAATGACTTCTGAAAAAGTTATACTGTGCAAATTTGCTACTAGGATGGTCTTTGAAATATTTCTGATGGAAGAAGCATGAAAACGACATCCTCCATGAAATGAAAATGTAAAAAGAAATAGAATAATTATTAGAAGCAGACTATGGTGAATTAGCTAAACCAGTGCTTGTTCCCATCATAAGTAGCTATTTTGGACCCATGACATGTCTATTTCCTGTGCAGAGTGACTGACTCATGTTTTTGGACACATCAGCATACTGCAGCCTATACATTCCTTTTTCCATTTAATCTTACCCCAGCAGATGTTTAATCCATTACAGAATGATTCATAATATTCTATAATTAGAAAATGATTGTATGGCAAACTGGGACAGGCTCTCTTAGTTTGGTTTCTGTTTATCTAAAAGCTACCCTGCTGTTTAAAGCATTTTGTAACCTCTTAAAGGCAGGCTCCTCCTTACCATCTTGTCTTGATTTGTATTGTAACTGTGATGTCATGTCCTTGTATTGTAAAGTGCTGTGCAAACTGTTGGCGCTATATAAATCCTGTATAATTATTATATGTAGCTGGTGCCTTTCTCAGTTCATCAGGAGCCACCAAAAGGCCAGGCGTTTTAGTTCTAGTGAGACTCACAGGTAAGCGTATTTTCTTACACAGCGTACTCCCTTGTGCAACTCCGCTACTTTTTGTAAGGATAACATCCACTGTTGGCAACTTTTAAAGACCTAGTGGATCACCACTGCTATACTCTATGGAAGGTTTAAAAAAAAAAACAAAAAACAGAAACATTGGTTGCAAATGCGGTCTTGGTTTACAAAAGGAGCAAGATCCTGGGCGGTTATCCAGATCCATATACTTGTGTCTCTAGTTAGTAAGTCCATCCCTTGGAACAAGTATAAAGGAGACTTTAGTGTATAGTTCTTCCAGGTCAAACTAGCGTCCTCCCGTTACCCTAAGCTCAGTATGGCGAGCTGGCAGATTGGAGCGGGGAGAGGGGAATCCAGACCCTCCCCCTGTCTCGGCAGAGAGCCGTGACAGGATTGAGAGGTGAGCGAACGCCGGTATGTGTTCGCTCACCTTCCGATCTACTGAGCCGACCTGTGACAGTCTCATTGTCACAGGTCGGCTAGAACTATGAGGTGAGTGGAAATCACTAATCTCACAGTTCTCCTTTAACATTAAAACCTTCAATGAAGCATTATAAGTCATAGGGGGACACCAAGAGCATATAAGCATAGTGAAAATACATCAAATTAAAAAATGTAATAATATTTTCATCATAAATATACATGCTTGCAGTGACCGACATTTTGGGAAATTAAAAAAAAAGTGGTGTAGGGGGGAAGAGCTAGGACCTTCATATTATTTCCTGCACAGCTAACCAGATTTAGCCCACATTCACACAAACCTCTTGTGTTAGTTTTACTTAAATACAGGAGAAATTGATCTGAGAAATACACAGGAGAAATTGATCTGAGAAATACACACACACACTGTATATCCATCATACACATACAATTACCCCATATTGCACATATTGAAAGCGAAAAAGAAGCAAAAAGATCTCTAGCCTGTTTGCCAAGGCCTCATTCCCACAGCTTAGAGTCAGCCCGTACAGATCCATGCAGCATGCATGGCCGTATGTGGAAATTTTCGGTAAAGACAGGTGCTGCGTGTGATTGTACGCAGCAGCCTGTTCTTCCCTATGGGAGGACGTGGCCATACAAGGTCGTACCCTCACCCGAGCTGCAAATCCGTGCGAGTGCGGGTGTCCGTACTCTGATGCAGACAGGATGGCGTATGGCAGCGTACGGTCGCATCGTCACATAGGAAAGAACAGGCTTCTGCGTACGTGGCCGGCTCTAAGCTGTGTGAATGAGGCCAAACAATCATGGTAAATTCTGCCAAAGAAAACAGGCATACCCAGGGGCACAAGGCAATTCACAAAAAACAAGGACTGAGCGCTAGTGGTCCCAGCGTGATCTAAAGACAGCAGTGTAAGCACTTTTATTTGCAGACTACACAGCTGCCAGAGAAGGGCATCTCCCAATGACAAATTGTGGGGAGGGACAAAAACTTGAAGCCCACAGCTTCAATAAGCTGAAAATAAAATGCAGATGGGTTCAACTAGCCATACTCATTTTAACAGAGAGCTACATGACAGCCCTGTGGTCTGAAACACTTATGAACTATTAATATAGACACAAAGTGAAAAGTATTCCATCTACTGTGAATGATATTAAATATTACTGCAGGATTAAAATCACTTTAAAAAAAAAAAAAAGAAAAAAAGCCCATTCCATTCAGTAGACAATCACTCTGGCTGAGAGATGGCTGGAGGCTGGAGATTAACCTCTTGCTGGCAGTCGCCACATTTAGCACACTGTAGCCAAAAAAAGACACTTGTTACAAATGGTTAATCTCAAGCCACCAGACAAATAAAAATCCCCTATGTAGTTTAGTAATCAGGGCACGTGCTGGTCACATGAAATTACTAAGCATGAAAACACTATACTGGCATCATAGGCTGGAGTGGGACGCCACCAGGTGGCACTTCTGAGTAGTTCATCCATATCTAGAAACAGACTTTCCAACAAGTTGAGTTCAATTCACACAAGTCAGACATTTGTAAATAATGCTAGAAAACTAGTAAAAAGGCATGCACACTTTTTTTCCCCACTAAACACATCCATACCATGAATAAATATTTGAGATTAACCATTTCATAAGGCCTTGGTTCTCAACTAGTGGGTCGTGACCCAAAAGCGGATCGCTACCCCATGTTCAGTGGGTCGCCACATGCCTTCCACTTTTCTAGGGGAGAGACTCCTCAGCCTCCCCTAGCGCAGCAGCCATTCAAAATATGTTGGCCGGCCCTGCGTGTCAGCTTGAAGTATGGTGGGCTGGAAGTATGGCCATAAGGAAGCTCCATCCATATGTGCATTGCTTACAGCTCCCACATGTGCCCTGTAGAGGTGCCTGGAGTGACGTCACATTCTGACTCCAGGCACCTCCAAAGGGCGTGCAAGGGAGCTGTACAAACAATGCACATATAGATGGAGCTCCGTCACAGCAGCCCACACTGGACACCAAGCTGAGGATCCACTCCAGTTCCTGTTAGGTAGGGAGACTGGGTGGACTTTAAAAAAAGAAAAGAAAAGAAAAAAAAACATTTTTTTGGGAGTGTGTATGTGTGTGGGAGAATGTCTGAGTGTGCGAGATTGTGTCTGTGGTTGTGTGCGTCTGTCAGTGTTTTCGAGGGTCCATTCACACTAGTACAGTGTGTTAAATCGTACAGTCCCATGCGATTAATGCAGTGTACCACGCAATTGTACCTACTGTGCATTCTGGTGTGGAAGGTGTGTTGAGTTGCCATTAGTTTGAATTAGAGCTGCAACAGTTAATCAATTACATAGATTTAAAAAGTCGATGGAAAACATTGTCAACGTTTTCCATCGTCGATTAGTCGGCTATCGATAGGTTAGCCTGTTCGGGGCTCCACACATGACCCGAGCCGCACGTCACACGCTGCGCCCGCTGTACAGCCGGGCGCAGCGTGTGTGTACAGCCGCACTCTTGATGGTGTGACTGGGGCGTCTCCCCACCGCGCCGCACGACACGACTCCTCCCCGCCATACGGACTCGCCGCTTCTCCTCCCTGCAAGCCGCATCTCCCCGCCGCAGCCCGCCCATTCATGATCGGCACAATGAAGGAAAAGCAGGCTTGCTCCCCTGATGGACTACAATCTCAATACAAACTGGCAGTCCATCACTGGAGCCATTTTTTTTTTATCCGATTAATTGAACTTAATAAATCGGCTAACTAATAGATTATGAAAATAATCGTTAGCTGCAGCCCTAGTTTGTATGACACCCCAAAAACGCATCTCCCGCCCACAGTCCGAATGTCTGCACCCAAACGTCCGGTAATGCAATGCCGTGCATTTCATTGCAGTGCGACTTGGGTCACAACCAAATGACCAAGGACAAATGTGGGTGCTGAGGTTACACAGGCTGAGAACCACTGTCATAAGGGATCATGTAATTGCAGCAGTACCAAACTCTCACACTGGGTGGCAGTGCTACACAGTGCTGTTCCACTTCACAGGTTATAGTGGCGGTAGTGTTCCATTCCTAGTCCCGCCGGCGAGGCACCATTGCTGACATTCCACTCGCCGCCCCCCCCCGCAATTTTCACTCGCCAATTGCAAGGGGGCGAGTGGAAATTTTGAGGCCTGGTCTAGAATTTAAAATACTGTACATTTTACAACCCACCCTTTTTTTTCTATTTATTTTCTTACAGGTATTTCTATAGCACTGACAAGTTATGCAGCACTTTACATACTGCACATTCATATTAGTGTCTGCCCTCAAGACGCTCACAATCTAAGATCCATTTCACACATGCATAATTACTCATACTAGAGCCAAATTAGACAGGAGCCAATTAACCTTCCAGTATGTCTTTGGAGTGTGGGGGGAAACCGGAGTACACGGCATGGGTGCTAACCACTGAGCCACTAAGACAAAGAATGACAGAACATCAAAATCACCAAACACTGATAAAAAGAAAACAAATACAACGGCCGCATCTATGGACCAGTTGCACAATGTGAAAAAAGCAGAAACTGAAAACCAAAAAAGCATGTTATAGGCAGAATCGGTTATAAAAGTTGAACCTGTCCTTTAAGTGGCACTAAACTCATGAATGAAATCATAAAAATGCATCCAAATACCCTATTAACAAAAATGTATCTTATTTGTGCATCACTCAGCCATAGATTCCCAAATCATCTCTGAATTGGTGCGGACAATGTCCTTCCTGCTGGACGGTGGCTACTATTGTTCGCCATGGTCCCTGTGAGTGTTGTAAAGTTGGCTCTCCCCAATCCCCCTTTCCCCACAGGGTGAAGCAAAAACATGACATGACTAACAGCGCTTCTCATTTGTATTAGATGGCAAAACTCAAACAATTATGATTTTATTTAAAGCCAGAGAATGATTTGCATCAATCAGCAACCAATAGGATCATTAAAAGCCCTTACCTGCTCCCCTATGGCATTACTCCCTCACTTGCCAAAATGCTGCATAATCTTGATCACCAAAGAAGGAGCAGAGATGAAGCTTTAGTGGTTTAGATAGTAAGTGAGCAATAACGTAGGAGCAAATTAGTGGTTTTTTTGAACCTATTGCTGGTGATTTGCCACCAGCCAAAGGATCACCAAAGTGTGACATTGCCTTGTAGTGAAAGTGTAGGGATTGACATTGCTGAATTCTCCTTCTGAATATACTAGTAACCTGGATTTCATGTCAATCCAAGGGATATATTATCTTAAAGCGGACCTTTACCCATATCTTTAACCACCTGCTGTCCGGCTGTTGTAATTAAAACGGCCGTACAGCAGCTTCTTGAATGCGGGTGGGCGTTTTTAATCCCGCCCCGCTCGTGCCGGCCGCAATGTAAACAGCCGGCGATGGCTGTTTACATACAAGCGTTCGGGCGTCTGTAGAGACGCCCGATCGCTTGTAATATGCGTGCGGGTGTGTGGCCCCCCCTCCGCCGCAGCCGGCGATCCCAAGCTCCGCTGTGCCCGGTGTGAGCCCGGGACCAGCACAGCAGCTCTGTGGCCAGAGATCAAACGGAGCTCAGTACACAAGCTTTGTTTGATCACCTCCTCCTCTTCTGAATGCACGCAGTGATGTGTATTACATCACTTCCTGCATTCAGTATCACTCTCCTTCCCTCCCTGATGGGAGATGGAAGTTTCCACCATGTGGAAACAGACTGGAGCTGTGATGATTATTATCAATGGGCCAGTGTCCTCCCTAGCTTATTGACAAGTTAATTATTGCATATTACGAAGGTTGTGTGATGATTTGGTGCCTCAATATTATAGTGCTGAAGTGCCTTGGGAGAGACGGTGGCGTCCACGTCCTTTTTGCACTAGATGTATATGCTCCATGTCTTCTATGTTCTTTTATACTGTCGTTTACTGCAATTTACAAAAATCCTCAAAATAAACATGCTTTAAAAAAATTTAAACATTTTTTTAAGTCCCCCGCCCCGCACATGCAAACATGCGTCGAGTGCGCCTAAGTGCGTAAACGACGATTGCATCCATTACGCCACACATGTTACGTATTGCCGCGAACGTCGCAGTGAGAGCAAAAATTCTGGGGCCATCAATCACTGATAACACTAACCTGATGAGCGGTAAAAGCTTTTAAAGCGTCGCCTATTGCCAATTTGGGGTATGTAAGTTTTTGCGAGTTCGCGGACGCACGCAATTTTAAAGCTTGACATGTTTTGTGTCTATTTACCCGGCGTGACCCCGTCTTTTATATTTTGCCAAAAATTTGGGTAATAATAACTGTTTTATAACATAACGTAGGGAAAACTGTTGTTTTTTCCCCAAAATTTTCGGTACTTTTCTCATTATATAGTAAAAAATAAAACCCGTAGTGGTGAATAAATACCACGAAAAGAAAGCTCTATCTGTCCCCAAAAAATTGCATAAAATTTATTTCAGTACAGTGTTGCATGACGGAATAAATGTCAGTCAAAGTACCGCAGCGCTGAATACTGAAAAATGGCCTGGACAGGAAGGGGGGGTGTAAACACACCGGTCAGCAAGTGGTTAAAAATAACAAATAAACCTTTAGAAATATTTAGTAATGACAAATCTAGAAACACATACTCCTAGATAATTGCAGGCTTTGTATTCTTTGCATACCTTTTTCTCTTTTGTTTCCCAGTCTTCTGACAGTGGTCATTACGTGATCTCCCTTTACTTCCTGGAACTCTGGCACATTATGACTAGGACATCATCTCAGGGGAGGAAAATGCCTTTCTCCTTAGATTACAGATTAGATGTCCCAGCAATGCTCTGCTGATGTAACCTTCCCAAGATGCAACGCTTGGGCACATTACATAATTTATGCCAAAACTGGACCAGGATGTGATAAACTCTTTTGGTAAGTAAATGAAAAACATGTTTGTTTAACTGTTCTTATTCCAGATCTGTGTGCCAAGGAGTTTAATCAGAGAGCCAGGAATTTCAGCAGGAGCAATGGAAGCCCCTGTATTGATTTCAGTACATGTTTTCTTTAAAAGAGCAAATAACCATTGAGGAATGTTGTGACGCATACAGCCAACAGGTGGCATTACAAAACTACTACATCATGTAAGTTTTGATTTATGAATAGTGGTGTCCAGCTGCATACAGGCCAGGCAGAGCTGTTTCACTCTGTGACCCACACCTTATTTAATTCACTTCTTAAGGCAATAAGGGAAATCCTAAAAATATATAAAGAAGATCTGACACAGTGTTAAGGGGAACGGATGTGTGATGCGGAGAAGGAAATGATTAGGTATGGGTCCAATTTAAAGAGCACTGTCATCATCGCTTGGTGGAATTATATTTATATATACATTGTCACATGTCTGGCAAATGAAAGGCTTGGCCTGAGTGAACTCTATATCTGAACGTGGATTATTAATAGTATATTCTGCAAAACTTCTTCATGATGCAACAGGACCGACATAGCTCCCCTGGGAGACAGCTCCAAGCTGCCAGGCAGTGCTAGCCGTAATCCAGAAGGTTTAACTATTCTTTGAAAACACAAATATACAACTTTAGGATTAAAATCTCTTCTTCATTTTAAAAGCGTCCAGAATTGGACAACATGCAGAATATATTCAGTTACCAACTGTCACTGCTTGCATATTATCAAGATCTGCAGTAAATGACATAGAACAGGGAAGGAAATGGGGGGACTGAATGAAGGGAGCTTTTAAAAAGGTAATCTCCTGGGCTGTTATTCTTATATTTCAACATGGCATATCACTGATTTGAAAGAACTAGGTATTGGAGTTTTCAGATCCAAGAGTAACATATGAGGAGGCCAGGATCAGGATAGCAGTTTTAAAGTCCCTTCCTTAAAAAGCCAAACTTAGCAAGTCACTTTACATAAGATTCTGGACATCGGAAAAGATACTCATAACTCTTCTAACATGGTGCATCACAAGCCATGCTGTTGGGCCTCAATTCCACATCCACTATTCAGTCCCAGAATACACAGGTTTATTGCACCAGTTACCAGTTATGAGACAAAAACTGAAATGCTAACAACCCACTGTGGGCTTTTTTTGACACAGCCAGAACAAGCTTAAAGGAAACACCATGAGCAAGCCTTGTTATAATTTACCTGTCAAGATGCCTTAAATTGAACCTGTCAGTAGGCCATAGGCAGTCCAGTAATTACATATTCCTAATAGCAGCAGGTGTGTTTAAAAACAAGCCCTTACTGATCTATGTGACTGCAGGCACTGTGGAGTACTTCCTCCTCAAATTGCACAAGAGAAACAGTGAGGTTATTGAAGTCTCCCTGGCCTCCTCTCCCAGTGCACCTGCCCTGTGTTTACTATACAGATTAGAAATCTGGAAGCCTACCCCGTCTTACTATTGAAAATTTGAGGATGAGTTGCCTGCAGCTACGGAGGTCAGCGCAGGCTTATTTTAAAGCTCATTTAGTGCCTGGTAAGTACTTGAATGCCCACAGATTACCTCTGAAGTAAAAGGTTTCTGGTTTTAATAGAATTTCACAATAGCTTAAAACTTACCAAATATAGAAGAAAGGTATGAAGGCCAGTTCCAAGTCCCACAGAGGACAGAATTCCTAAGCCTACCCAGTAGGCACACCATAAAAACCTCTTCTCCATATACTGTACATACTGCAAGAGAAAGCAATCAGTAAATATCACAGAACTTTGGCCTGCTTCATGGCACTCAGATTTGTTTAAAAACAGAATAAAAATGTGCCATACAACTGAACATGTGACCAAAAAGTGAAAGATAATCTAATCTAATAGACAGGTGGGACAGGTGGGAGTAATACAGGAACATTCATCTCTTAAAATGTAAGTCAACCCTAAATCTATTGTTCAGTATGCTTGGCATCATGCCATACAGTTTTCTTAAACAAATCTTTTTTTTTTTCCCCTTATCTGTTGCATAGTTTATTTCTTGGAGATCCTAGCAGTAATGCAGCATAAGGCTACTGCCTCACAATTCGCAGTAACATTGTCAGCTTAGGCTGTATGCTACAGTTGGGTGGGACTTCCTCTCAGCTCTGCATTTGCAAACGGTATGCGCAGACCTGATAGGTAGCCCAATGGCCAAATGAAGGAGCTTACATGGCAGGACAAAAATCCTGCTGTTAATTCTGAGGCAGCAGCTTGGTGTAGTCAGTCTGCAACAGGAAGCGCTTTAACTGGCAGAATGTCCATGTAAGAAACTGAAACAGATTCACCAAAAAATTTTTCTTAAGAAAACTGTAAACAGTGAGGCAAGATGCTCAACATTTTGGCCTCGTTCACACCAGATGCAGTGCATTCCGGCCCGAATGCACTGCGAGCCGGCTCACTTTTTTGTGGGGCAGGAGGGAGCGTGGCGGGCCATTGAAATCAATGGCACCGTAGCCACACCCTCCAGCCACAATGCGATCGGCCACACAAGATTGCAAGGCCTGCGGTCCAGTCTGATCAAAAAATAGAGCTTGCAGCATTTTGATCGCACTGGACTGGACCGCAGGCGTAATGTGCCTTGCAATCTCGTGTGGCCGATCGCATTGCGGCCAGAGGGCGCGGCTACGGTGCCATTCAGTTCAATGGCCCGCCACGCCCCCTCCTGCCCCACAAAAAAGTGAGCCGGCCGCAATGCGAGGCAGTGTGTTCTGGCCAGAATCGGGCCAGAACTCACTGCATCTGGTGTGAACAGGCCCTTAGGATCTATGTTGCAGGCCCAACGTTTATAGGAAGAGAACAGGCTTTAACCACTTGCTGTCCGGCCATTGTAATTAAATGGATGCAAGTGGGCGTTTGTAACTCGCAAGCGGGAAAGGTTGATCATTTTAAACAGCCAGCTATGACTGTTACATACAAGTGTTTGGGCAGCTATAGAGCCACCCAATCGCTTGTATGGTGCGGGGAAGTGTGTGCCCCCCCTCTGCTGCCGCTGTTTGCTATTCCAGACTCCGCTGTCCTCTGTGCAGGCCCGGGACTGCTTCGGCAGGTCTCTGTGGCTGGATCACTGAATACTGAAAATTGGCCTGGACATGAAGGGGGTTTAACACCCTCCGTCTTCAAGTGGTTAAACAAGGTTTTATTAGAAATTTAATTAATTTCTGCAACAGCATTTATGAAGATCAAACAGAGGTTTCCCTCCGATTACCAAGGACCGGCCAACACAAGGATATTATACTTGAACACTCCAGTCTGCCAGTATGTTTTGTAAACAGGAACCATGTCTTGTTTGAGCATTTGTTTAAGATAATAAAATGCAAACTCATACCTGTTGATGTGTTCCTTCAATATAATACGCTACTGTAAGAAGTGTAAGCAGGAGCAGTGTTGACCCCACCATCCCACGACGGTACCACAATCTATTGGGGAAATTTTATTTATTAGATATCTAATAATAACAAAAACTACACAGTACAGATTACATGTATTGAAAGGACAACCACAGAGAAACACGTTTGATTTCAGATCACAACAATTAAGCCCAGGGTGTTTTATAGATCAAAATGAATGATATCAAACACATCTTATTGCAACACAAGTTTACAATGTTATTTAAAAATGGCGTTTGGCCACAGAATTTTGTTTGCACTTTAATAGCCAGCACAAAACTGACACAGAAATAAAGACAAGCGTGCTCACTTTACAAATCACTACCCTGTATTTGGTTACAAATCATAAAAGCGTGGTAGATCCTCTGAAGTGCCTGCGCGATTAAAAATCTTATTTAATCCGGGTGACCTTTAAAAGCCAAACAAATCTTAAAACAGCGTGACTACATTTTCTGGGTGTCAGTTATCATGAGATATAGCAGCACCGCTCTTCAAACTGTTAAAGAAGGTCTAATGTCTGCCACCTATATGGAAAGTGAATGTTTGATATATATCGAACTTAATAATCGGCTAACTAATCGATTATGAAAATAATCGTTAGCTGCAGCCCTAATAATCATGAATGTAAAATAATCATTTTTGTCCATTTTCTATTTACAAGCTCCATTTTAGCTGCCTGGGACTACTGAGAAAGTCCAGTCTTTATTAGTTCTGATACTCAAATCCCAGAATCTGGAAGATGTGGCAGTCTGAAAACACAATAACTGCAGGTCCCACAAACCATTTTAACATTATGGATGGATCTTTATGAGCATATTAAGTCAGAAACCACTTTCGATGCTGACAAAATTGCACAGTAAATTGGAATATTGTCTTGTAATAATACAAATTGAGCAGGGAAAACAGATAAAAACAGGGCTATTGGCTGAAACCCATTCTAACCCTGAAACTGCTTCCAACTAGTGGGAGCAACCACCCTAAGCTCCTATTTAAATGTGCATGTTTCTGTCTGTAGACATGTATTATAACATGTAGCCTGTCCTATACTTTAATAGAACTGCCATTATACTAAAAAAAAATAAAAAACATGTGGAGATTCCAGGGAAGTATAATGATTCACCTGTACGCATCTAAGACCTATTTTTTTTATGCATAGTTTTATATGGGCAGCACAGTGGTGTAGTGGTTAGCGCTTCTGCCTTGCAGTTCTGGGGGTCCCTGGTTCGAATCCTGGCCAGGTAACTATCTGCAAGGAGTTCTCCTTGTGATTGTGTGGGTTTCCTCTGGGTACTTCAGTTTCTTCCCATACTCCAAAATACCTGGTAGGTTAATTGGCTCCTGTTAAAAATTGGCCCTCGTATGCGAGATGGGGACCTTCGATTGTAAGCTCCTTGAGGGCAGGGACTGATGTAACTTTGTAAAGCACTGCATAAAATTGTTGGCCAGTAATAATATGAATATAGTATAGGGGTAAAGGGTTTTTGGAATCATCTCAGTTCCATTTTATTATTGTAAGGCATTGGCTAGAAGGGTTTTGTACAATGTATACGTGTTCTCTAGGTTTCTCACCTTCACATGGCGAGGAGCTCCAGGCTTTTTATCTGTTATGGAGAAAACCCTTTTTGTTTTCTCAGATCTTAATAGGCTCTGGTCTGTGTCATGGAGCCTTTTTAGAGCTTTGGGTGGGATTTTTAACTGCTGAGAAAAAGGTGAAAAGGTACAAGTGCTTCCTGTTTGGGTTGGGAAACCTATTAAGGGGCACCCTGTTGGTAAGGAGCTGACATGAGTTTAGTTAGTGGCTTGAGCATGCAGATGTTTTAGTTTCCTTTTATGCCACTGACTTACTGTACAAAGCCAGTCTATTGCAATGATGATATGATAGTTTACTGCCTTGCTGAATAAAAGTGCAAGTCAAAACTTCTCGGACAGTTCCTAGGTGTCCCCCGCCTTCATGATTTACTGTTGTCCTCCCTTTACATAATGTAAGACAAAACTATACGGTATGAAGCTAGCCATGAACTTAAGAGGCTCAATAAATGTATAGCTTGAGAGTGGTCAGATAATTTAGCTATTTGCCCGGAATTCTACAATTTAGGGTTCCCCCAGATAAGGATTTCTCTTCCTTTCGTCTGTCAATGGAAACATGTGCAAGTCATCTCTGGATCCCTGACACAATTCAAATGGAAGGGAGACCATAAGAAGAGTGCCATAAACACTGAAGTAACAACTTGTACCTTTTCCAATAGATTATAGTATATTTAGATTTTGATCTACAGTTACCCATTCCAACACAGGATATGAACACATACTCAGGGCTACATCTTTACACTATTTTGTTATTCAAGTTATTGATCATACTTAGTGAAACAATGGTCATGCCAACAAGCCACTTTTGATATTTGGTAAACACAGCAATACGTACTTTAAGCTCCATTCCCTCAAGTTTATCAGGGTTTCAAGGAAAAAATACTGCAAGGTAATAAATGGCTTCCTCCAGAGAACAATACTCTGTCGGTCCCCACGGTCCCTTCTCTTCTTCTCATTCAAAAAGGAGGAATCTGTAAAGATAAGAGTCTTCATATCACAAATATGCATCACAAAACCATTTGAAATACAAATGTGTATGTTTTTTTCTTTTAAAGTGACATTAAACCCTCAGATTTAACATAAACCAATACTGTAATGTGTGCCTTACTGTAATCCATGGTTGTTTCCCTTCTCTTTGCTGCTCTTCCTTTTAAATCCTCATGTCTTCTCATGCTTGGGGAGAACTTCCCTTTGCAGCTCAGGGCCTCTTCCTGTAGTGCTGGCTCAGGTTACAAACGTACACACAGACACCATGTATCCATTCCAGAGACAAGGCAGTCTGCTGCAAAACAGAAGTTCTGCCCAGCATGAGAACAGATACAGATTTCAAAAGGAAGAGCAGCAAAGAGAAGGGAAACTACCATGGATTACAGTAAGGCACACATTACAGTATTGTTTTATGTTAAAAAATCTGAGGATTTAATGTCACTTTAAGGTTATACTAAAAGAAGGTAGAGAAACAGATATTTCTAAACAGTCTATGCTGGGGCCAGAATCTCGGCACTTGGTGGTTTTAGTGTGGGGCCTTTAAGTGCAGAGAGAAGAGTATGCAGAACAAGGGTTAGTGATAGAGTTTTAGTTTAGGGGCTAGATTACTATTAAGCCTTGTTTTTAGGCCGGTGTCTTTGGCTAAACTGGTTAACCGCTCCCACTCTCCGATTTCTACCACATAAAAAAGGTAACCATTCTGTAGTCAAGGGCTGCAACTAACGATTATTTTCATAAATCGATTAGTTGGCCGATAATTTTTTCGATTAATCCGATTTAAAAAAACATAAAATACCATCATTTATATTAAAATACATAAATGCAGCGTTACAAAGTTTACTTCAGAATAAAATGGTATGCACATTTTTTGAAATCGCACTGCACTGGGCATTGCAGTACCCTGCTTTTCATTGCTGGCAATGAAACGTGCATCAGAATTTGTCAGGCTAAACCGGAAAATGACTTTTCCCCACTATATCTATACATCTAATTTTTTATGCATTATATTAGACATTTTAATTAGTTTTATGCATTTAAAATAATGTGAATTGTAAAACTCTAAGCCAATATAATAAAATAACCAACTTTTTTGCATTTTTCATTTTAGTTTATTTATTTAAACTTTTTTTTTACTTCATTGCTAGGAGCAATAGCCAGCCTGCTATTGTATATTTTAAATTGCAATAGTCAATAACAAACTAGCTACTGCACCCGCCCACTGCTTGCTATCAGCAGAGGAGGGACCTGAAGGAGAAAGTTCTCCTTCAGGTCCTCCTCTGCTGACCGACAGCAGGCAATGGGCGGGTGCAGTAGCCAAAAAAAGTGAAAGTCCCTTAACTGTGCACAAGAAGAAACACAAGTCGGGTGCACCTACATAGAAACACGACGATTGCACATGTGCCATCAGGTATCGCCACATGCGCCGGAGTGAGAGCAATAATTCTCGGGCCAATATTCATGGCTAACTCTAAACTGATGACTGGACATTTTATATATATATATATATTTCCCATTAAAGCTGAACTCTCCGGAAAAAAGGAGATTAACCACTGCAGTGCGCCCCCTTCCCCATGGAAAGAGTAAACTGTACATTTATCCAAGGAGATGATGAATAAAGTGATATACTTACTAATGCCTCACTCCTGCAGGCTTTCTTCTCTTCATGCAACCAGTCCCTTGGTTGCAGCACTGACATTATTTCATACAATGTAGAACCAGCAGTCCCACACTGTATGGGAGGACACAGAGGGTCTGCCCACATTACAGAGTGTTGGGCAGCGGAGGAGAGCACTGGCTGCCAGGGGATCAAGGAATAAGGTACATTATAAATAGATCACCTTCTTCATCATCTCATTGGCAAAAAAGCAGGTAACCCTTGCAGTGGTAAGAGGAACCCACTGCCAGGGTAAATCCTTTTTCCTCGTGTGTATAATATATATCTATAGAAAGACCCCAGGAGCCAGGTAGCCACTACTCCTTGAGTCCCAATTCACACCTAGGCGTTTTGTTGCTTAAAGCTTTGAGCAATGAAATGCTCAAGACAAGGAATCCCATTCATTTCCATGGTCCCTGTTCACACCTGAGCATTGTCTTGCAAACAGAAAAATGCCTGTCACTGGAAAAAGTACATGAGCTACTTTTTGGCAGATTACAGCGCGTTTGGCCCCATAGACTTCAATGAAAACACCTGACTAATAGTTGACACAAGTGGTTTTGATTATTTTTGCGTGCATTTGTGGGTGTTCAGTAATGTCTCACAATTTGCCAGCTATAATGTGCATCTTAACTATGCGCATGAAAACGCTGTCGCTCAGGTGTGAATGGGGCCTGAAAATGACAGCTGGCTCCTACCTTTTGGGGTTTTCTATAGTTGTTGAAAAATCCTGCTGGCTCCAAGATTGGACAAACTGTCTCTTGACTTCCATATTAAATTTGTTCACTCCTGTGTGTATACACACATATACACAAACAAACACACACTGTAATTGACAGTTAATTTAAAGGAGAACTATGGGGTGAGTGAATTATACTCATGTCCATAGTTAGAGCCAACGTGTGACATTGAAACTGTCACACATCAGCTCTATTGATCGGGAAGTGATCTCACTTCCCAATCATCTCCCTGCAGAGATTCCCCCTTTCCCCTCTCTCCGATCCTTCAGCACTGACTGGAGGAACAGACAGGGGAGGGGATGGGCATAGCTGGGTGGATGTCAACAGTATTGTCAGGATCCGTCCCCGCTGCGGTGCTCTCAGCATATAGAAGGCAATAGCACGCTACATGCTGAGTTTTGGGTCACGGTATATGTCCTCCCGTGACCCAAAAGAGAACAATGGGAAAAACATTGCCCCATAGTTCTTCTTTAAAGTATATCAATCTGCAGCCAGCTATGACCTGAGAAATGGCAAAGGAAAAATAAAAAGTATGGAATATTTTATTCCCATAGCAGCATGGTTACGTACTTAGAACCCTAAGAAATGTAATTTCCTGCTAGTGTGACTGGCTCACTGCTTTTCCCAGCAGTAGTTGTCTTACAACAACACTGGGGCTGACCATATGATCATAGCAGACAGGCCTTCCCACAAACTGAGTGGAATCATATGTTAGTTTCAACAAAAACAGCTGCAGGTAGAACTGTGCAATGAAGTTTGTAAAATGACCAGGAGATGATAGTTTTATTCCCAACAAAAACGTAGTTGGTTTCTGTGTCTTGCCCAATGCAGCTCTTTCCTCACATAAAACAGGGCCCACTATTAGTTTTACTACGTTATCTCTTGTAAATTCATTTGGTCATTTTCCAGATTTAGTAAATATGCAGAGCACAGAATATATAGGTGTAAGAGTAGTAGTAATAATAATGGCATTAACAACAGTAAATAACAAACCTTTAAGTATAAACATACATAGACAGGTTGTGTGTCAAAACAATTTGAAGAATGTGTGGATGTTTTTTGCAAATACATTTGCTCCAAGAGCCCGAGAGGCTAAGGGCTCGTGCACATGGGTGGATGAGTCTCTAAAACATAAAATCTGTTGTATTTCCTGAAAACCTGCATCCCATGATATACAACCGTATGCATACCTAGCTGAAGGCACATACCCAGGTGCAGCCATTGACCCCTATAGGAGACTGTATGCACAACCTGTGCTTCCCGTCTGGGAAAACACACCAGAATACAGGGTGTGTGGGCTTAGCCACCCATGTGCATGAGCTATAAAGAATACGTACAACAAAAGATAAAATGTCAGCAATCATTTAAAGTTCATTGAACAAAGTACCGGTAAAGTTCCCGTTGCGTTGTTCTTTAGAGACTCCAACGCGCCGCTGCTCACAATCAGTACCATTCTCTGCCATTTCATATGTCAGCTGAAGTTGAGAATCTTCCAAAGAAAACAAAAACACAAAGTCATGGCTGCACACATCACACACTAGCCCTGCATGCATGCATTTTGTTTACATTATAAATGATCCTTTGCTGAATTCAACTTCATGCAAGGGAAACATGTATTTCAGAGTATGAGGCACCATAAATAAAAGAGGAAACTGGCTACACTCCAGCCAGGCAGACGGGAGAGCAATCAGTTATAAAAACACATTGTGCAATCGCCTCATTACAACACTGCAAATGTTGGAACACACCGAGTGGGATTTATTCCTGGATCTGCGGAAAGCAACTTGAAATATCATACAGTTAATACTCTTGACAGGAAGGGCGTGGAAATCCCTGCAGTGTGCTCTAACATTCAGACTGGTTTACAGCAATGTGAAATAGAACACTAGCTGTTAAAATTACAGAATACTACGCAAACAGGCATCATATTTATCAAGTACACTTCACCCGATAGGAGTCACCTTTCCCAGCAGTACAGGCAGAAGCCAAAGTTTACATGAACAGAGTGGGTCTGAAGCACTGCTTCTCTTATTGTATACTTATTTCAAAAGTAGAGTAACAAAATCCTATTATATACTTATTTACAAAGGGCAAAAGAGCAAAGAACAATATAAAAAGTAGTAAAAATAAAAAAGCAAGCAAGCAAAAAACAGCTTACTTGACATTTGCTCTGTACTATTGTGATCAGGAGGGGGATCTGAGCTCCTATCCTGTTCAACCTGTGTGAAAGGGGCCTTACTTGTATGGGTAAACTGATCAGGCCAAAATTATGAATGTACTGATGTCTTCTTTGGCAGGCACAATACATTTAATTAAGATGTACCAGCTAGTCAACTTCATGCAACTACATTCTAATGGATAATCTATCTATATATCTATATATATAGTACATTTATACCTGTAATACAGATAATGGCATAATTCTTTAAAGCGGTGGTACACATCAGCATTGCCCCATCACTATTATGTTAAAGTGACTCTAAACTCAGGAGGAAAACCTTAAAAATGTATTCAAATACCTGAACTATTAAGCATCTTATTTGGGTATCACTCTACTGTAGATTCTCAGATCGTCTCTGAATTGGTGCTGGTACTGCCCTTCCTTCTGGAGGGTGGCTACGTTTGTTCCCCATGGTCCCTGTGTGGTGTAATGTAGCCACCGCTCCAAGCTCGCTCACTCCCGTGATGGACTACAATCTCACTTGTTTAGTTTGCTAACTTGTATTAAAATTATGGGGAAATTATGGTGACTAGATACTAGGACCATTGGGTGTATTTCACAGCATCAGAGGTTTCCCAGTGTCTATTGGTTTCTGCGTTTAAGTCATTTTTGCAATTGCACAGAGTCTATTATTTTCACTCAGACAGGCCCTGACTGGTAGGCCTGATCTGAGAGAAAAAGGATCACCATGGTACAATTGCTGTCCAACACTGCAAAGCCATTATACGTAGATGGCAGCAGGATTATTTTACAGTAAGCGGACCTCTTTTACACATATTTAATAAAAAAAAAAAAAAAATTAAACATTACCATTTCAATTTAACTTTGAAAAATATTCTACCCCTTGGAACAGGAAGGATTTAACATGTACACCTTGGTTTGGGTCAGTACTAAAGTATCGCCTAGATTGAGTACATTATTTTCAAAATTTGGATCTATGTATTTAGAACAGTTGCTTACCCCCAAGGGGTACACACACACACACACACCACTGACAAGCTCCGACTTACATCCCAGCCACATAGTTTGTGAGTGGTACTTCCAAACGGTTTCCTTAAAGTGAAGCCATTTAAAAGGAGAACTATGAGATGAGTGATTTCCACTCACCTCATAGTTCTAGCCGACCTGTGACAATGAGACTGTCACAGGTCGGCTCAGTAGATCGGAAGGTGAGCGAACACATACCAGGTTCGCTCACCTCTCGATCCTGTCATGGCTCTCTGCCGTGACAGGGGGAGGGCTGGATTCCC
>NW_017307665.1:5270-5493 GCF_000935625.1 Nanorana parkeri | reverse complement strand
TTAAAGGAGAACTATGAGATGAGTGATTTCCACTCACCTCATAGTTCTAGCCGACCTGTGACAATGAGACTGTCACAGGTCGGCTCAGTAGATCGGAAGGTGAGCGAACACATACCAGGTTCGCTCACCTCTCGATCCTGTCATGGCTCTCTGCCGTGACAGGGGGAGGGCTGGATTCCCCTCTCCCCGCTCCGATCTGCCAGCGCTGACTGGCGGAACGGAC
>NW_017307665.1:0-5126 GCF_000935625.1 Nanorana parkeri | reverse complement strand
ATACTGAGCTTAGGGTAACGAGAGGACGCTAGTTTGTGTCCTCCCGTTACCCCAAGGAGAACTATGGGGAAAAACACTGACCCCATAGTTCTCCTTTAAGCATTTAAAAGGTAAAGTTTCTACACACACTACAAGAAACTTCCAACTACCTTTGTTAGCCAAAAAAACAAACACTCTTCTGCGTCTCCTTCTGAGACTCATTTTCACTGTTACTAGGAGCCTGATGTGACTGAATTTAGGACCAAGCTCCACTAATCTATCCAATGAGAGGGTCTCAGTGCACAGTAAGTCAGGTCCTTAGAATTTAAGTTAAACTAGGTGGTAAGAGGTGGCTTCCTAAAGTGTCTGTTCTTAGGTAGGATTTTAAAAGTTTAAAATGCATGGCAGGTTTTCCTTTTTTAAATGTTAATCCTCATAAATGGCAAAAGAGGAATGTCTGTGGTTGCTATGTGCAGCAGTTCTTGTAAAATAGAACATTGCACCCACTTGCATGTTCCCATCTCTAATTACATTCACAGAGGATTTAGCGAGGGGTCCTCAATGGGCAGATCATGTTTTCCTGAATCCCCCTCACCAGATCTAATTATGTATTACCACATTGCAGACAGACAGCTTGGCAGGAGCCAATTCTTCAAGCTAAATTCCAGGTTTACATGCAATACACAAATTAATGCAGCTCTGTGCTCATTAATACATCATTTTTAACGCAGGCAGAGTAAGTACCTAAAGTTTAAATCTGGCATGTTTACTCTATGGCCACAACTGTTTTCAGAAACACGAGCAATTTGACAGCCATTTTAATTTGTGGTCTACCAGGCAAAATAGGATGTTTGTACTCCCTATAAAATCTTTATTTTATTTATTTGGAGTCGATTGAGGGACACAGGATTATACCACTACCTACAGAAAAGTTGGGTGCTGACAAACAAAACAAATTATAGGCCAGCTCAGGATAACCCCTACTACACTTGACATGTCTAAGTTTTGTGATAAAGCAGTACTAAGAGTGCATAAGCACAGAGAAGTGGAACCTATGAACACAGAGAGATGGGACCTTTCAGAACTGCAGTAAAGGACTTTATTTCAAGTACAAAAAAATCCAATTTTGTCTGATAGGCTTAGAATTAAAAAGGACTGGTGAATAAATTACCCAAATTCTGAAAACATTTGGCCATAGAGTTAACATGCGAGATAAGAAGTTAAAGCTGAACTGTAGCCAAATTTTCATACACTGAAGGACACCAAGGGGTTTGTACTGTTAGGCTGTCCGAAGAGTCCGAAGAGCCCAACTGAGAGGTGGGCCACAGCAAATAAAAAGCTAACAGGCCCACTAAAAAACAACTGAACTGGTGACTGCTAGCTGCACAAAAAGCATCCTGGAGGACCTTATGCCCAAAGCTAGGGCTGAATATACATCTGTCGAGATGTTCTCTAAGTTTTACCAGACCAGGTGGTTGCCTTGCAAATCTGCGAAACAGAAGCCTGATGCCGAAGAGCCCACCTAAATGGCACTTCTAGATCTAGTGGAGTATGCCTTAATGGGAAACGGTTAGCCCTTTGAGCTCATGAGTTTCAATAATGGTCTGTTAGAGCCACCGAGATATGGTGTAATGTTAAGCTGGGTCACCCTTATGGGGACCATCAGGAATGACAGAGCCTCTGTGAAGGAAGCAGCAGCTGCAAAAGGGGAATATCACCGATAGGTTCAAAAAACAGCTTAGGAAGCACCAAGAGAACCAAATGAGATTCCCTGGAGTCACAGGGGAGCCAACAAAGGGAGCCACATGGAGACACCAAACCTTTCACCTCATACCAAGCGAAGTATGCCTGTCACATTAGGGGAAGTAGAATTTCCAATTTTTAGTTTGGGGTTTTTTGGATTAACTGATTCAGAGATGCCTCTGTCCCTCAGAACCTGACCTTTAACAGCCATGCCAGTAAAGGGACCAGTTTTGAGACAGAAGATCCATCCATCTGGATGGAAAAGCCCATGGAGTGGGAGACACAGGAGTCTTATCAGGCCAGAGTGCCACATCCACCTGTGCTCATCCGGAGCAATGAGGACCACTGGAATGCCCTCCATCGCAATCCGGCAAAGCAGACAAGGAAGGATTTCAGGAGAGGAAATAAGTAGATCAGGATGTAATGATCCCACAGAGCATCCTCTGTAACGGCTAGAGAATTCCTGTACCTGGAGACAAACATGTCCAGTTTGTTGTTGAACCTGGAGGCCAGGAGGTCCACATCCTGCGTTCATCTGTGACACAGGAACTGGAACACCACCAGGGGTAGGAACCACTGGGTCCAGGCACTGCTGGCAGAGGAAGTCTGCCTGGAATGTACACAGCAGACAAGGCAGGAATATGTAGTTCTGCCCAGAACGGAATGTGCTTCACCTCTGATCCAGAGAGAGCTGCCATGTAGAGACCAGCTCAAGCAGCAAATGTAGCAGGAATCTTGATTCAAGAAAAAATTTAAAGTTAAAAAAAATAAAAATAAAAAAGACATCTATCTCCTAGTACACTATCAAAAAAACTGAGGCATGATGGGAGTAAAAGGGATTATCCTGGGCTGGTCTACCTTTTTTTGCCAGTGTCCAAACCTCCTGTAGTACAAGACTTCCTGTGTCCCTCAATGGACAAGAAAGAAAATGTGATATTATGTAATGTACTACTTGATCATACCATCATCCTCTGAAGTTCCAGGTAGTTCTCAAAGCTTTGGTAGCAGCTTATGGCAAGGGGGTGCAGGGAAGGCAGGCTTTTGGTGCCCAATAAGCAGCAAATCTGTTACTTTGCCTAGTACAGACAAAATAAACAGACTTTAAAGCGCAACTACATCCAATCGTTCTTTTTTAGTTTTGGATGGGGAAATCTGTCTCACATTTCATTGATGTCTGAGACCTTGTTGGGGAGATTTCCCCTCACTTCCTATCCCAGTGATGGCAGTTTTCCCCTGGTCAAGAAATGCAGAAAAACACGGACACAGACAGCAATAAGGGCACATTAACATAGGTAAGGAAAAAGCAAAAAGTCAGGAATAAAGAATCACTGACTAAACCTGACTAACCGGCACCAGCATATAAGTAGAAAAAAGTTTATTTAGACAAAACAGTTATAGAATACCATCATATTGCTTCTTCTTGACACTGTTCTCTTTTTTTGTTGCCATTTACCTAGGTGCATTGCCGTAACGCATGCACGTTTAACAATTTTAAATTGACTGCCAATACACCACAATGCACATTAAAGCAGACAAAGCATTTTACCACAACACACCACAATATACAGATGGTTCACATGTGTGTGTTGTGGTTTGCCCCACTTCCTGTCCTGGTGCCACGTGGTCACCAAGACAAGCGAGAGAAAATCTGCCCACTGGGGCCACAAAGAGCAGTAAGAGCGGACTCTTTTCACACACATTTGGCTGGAAAAACTCTAGGAAACACAGATTACTGAACAATAGAAAATCGACACATGGGCAAGATCAAAACAGCATTCAACTTACATACGCCAGTAAAGTTGTTGTCACAAAGATCTTCCAGTTGCAATAAAAAAAATGAGACGGGGTCCTTCACATCAGAGACATTAACTCAAACACAGTGCAAGTTCAGGAGGTCTTCAGCCCTTCTCTAGGAGATAAAGATAAATAAATATAGTCAGGTATATCACTTTAAATTGAGCCACTACTATCAAATTAAAGGGACTGTTATTAGGCTCTTATGAAAGTAGCCATTGTGCTAGTTCTAGTACAGTGACTCAGTGAAGGCGTTTCACTTCAGTGTCCCAGAATTAGCAAGTAGTACATGAGTTAGGGAATGGCTGCTTCCCTCATGGCCTAACCACGCAAGTGTTTTGCTTTCGTGACAGATAAAAAGTGACATACATATATACTGTACACACACACACACGAGAAAAGTTATATTGTTACAATTGGCATTTACAATTCTGCCTTTTCAACTTCTGTTCAAAAACAGCATGTTCTCTAACATCATATAAAAACGTCCACTATCTTCCAAAATTTACGTTAAAGAACTAAAGCCAAAACGTTTTTTTAACCCCTTCATGACTGAGCTTTTTTTCAATTTCTGTTCGTTAATGACTGACGCACTTTTCACATTTTTGCTGTGCGATTCTCCCACTCAGTAATATACTTTCTTACTAAGTGCACCCACACATATTATATAGTGTTTTTTACAGGACAGATAGGGCTATATATTCATATATAGATATCTATAGATCTATAGATATCTAGATATATATCTATAGATATAAGATATCTATATATCTATAGATATCTATATATAGATATATTACACATATACCGTATATACTCGAGTAGTTTTTTGTTGAAGAGACTGCGAGTTTGCCTCTACATTGAGACTGGTTCCCTACAATATATATAAATCCCATGTGTATGCCCAACGCCTCACTTAGGATGAATAACATATGAAATATGAATACATTAAAAAAAGGGGGGAGGAAAAAAAAAATGTAAAGAAACCATTTTTTCTCAGGTTTTGATTATTATTATTTTTTAGAAAAATAGCACAGCTAAAAAAAAAAAAAATGCATTAAAATAAATTCATTTATTTGTCCTTTATTGGTGGAAACACCTCACATCCCTAGGATTTCAGAAATGTTTCTGTACTTCTCAGTCTAAAAGTAAAAGCTAACATTTAAATGTTTTTCTCTAAAAGCTAATAGTGGTCACAGGTTAGAAAGCTGGAATACAATGTCACACTTAGTGACAGCGACATAATTTGAACATCGCGGGGGCGTGGCCTGGCTATGGCGGAGTGAAGAAGCACATTGCCTGAGCTCTGCTACCACTTGAGACTTTTCAGCTGATCACGGCATCCCAAACCCTCTTTTTTGATGTCGCAGAAGACCAAACTCCGTTCTAACGAAGACAAGCGCCCTCAGACATCCCTTCATCCCATCCGCTTCCTCTCCACGCCAGCCTCCTCCACCCGCAGTTCTTCTAAAGGCCCGATGACCCCCGGGACACTCGACACGGCCCTGAGGCCTACTACACCACCCGACCCTCGGGAAGCCTCGGCCTCGCCGGCAGTCACGGAACCCAGAGATCATATGCCTCTGCAGGGCTCTACTCCGCCTCGATGC
>NW_017307664.1:407548-441063 GCF_000935625.1 Nanorana parkeri | reverse complement strand
GTCATTCTACATACGGTGTAACATGATGTCATTCTACATACGCTGTAAACATCTTATATTGAAATACACAGTTATGGGAAATAAGGAAAACCTGGACAAACATTGCGATAATTCCAGCAACAGATTGACATCGGATGAGACTGGGATGCTGAGCGGTTGCTATGGGCGACATCATTTGTATGTGATGATTACTTAAAGCCCATCACTGGGCACACAGAAAAGTACCCTTGAAGTGGGTCTAACCCCCTCCCCTGCAAGAGTTAAGTTCTCATCTTTGATCCCCTCTGCCCCGAAGGTCAGCTGAATGTCCTTTGGTGTCCTTACATCTAATGGAGGTCTATGGAACCTGCAGTAGATATGATGACATCTGTGGCCCTTAGATTGCTGGAGCCCTGGGGAGGATCCTCGGAGCTGGTTTACTCTCAGAGCAGTCCCCAGAGCATCTTTCCCGCTCTGCTGTAACCATCTTAGGACCCCCCGGAGTCCTCATGTTCTATACCCAGGGTATAGAACATGAGGATGTCAAGGGACATTCCATTACTGCAACATGCTGGAGGAGGCAACAGGCTGAAGGAAGCGCTGTCACGGCCAGGTGAGTATAACATTTTCATTTTCCTCCCTAGACCAAAACAAGCACGTAACCCTTGCAGTGTGATGGTAGCCCCCCTGCAAGAGTTAATAAAAGTTTTGCCGAGAGTTCTCCTTTAACTACAAATCCCAACATGCCTCTGCCTCTGGGAGTCATGTCTGCAACTGTCATTCTTGCAATGCCTCATGGGAATAGTAGTTCCTCAACAACTTTAGGACCAGAGTTGCCCACCCCTGGTCCAGGGGGTAGAATAAAGCAGATTTACATACCTGATCCCCTTTCCCCCCTCCCGTGGGCTGCTAGACTGGTCCATGCAGCCTCTTCTCCCCTGGGCTCCGGTGGTCTAAGGATCACTGACATCATCCCATCTGCTGCAGGCACCATAGACGTCTACTAGACGTGACGATGTTGAAGGACATTTTATAGCCGGAGCGGAGAGAAGAGAACGCTGACCATTTGGGGAGCGGGATTAGGGTAAGTAAATCTACTTTACTCCAGCTATACAACTGTGTTGTATATGCAGTGTATACTGTAATGTATATACAATGTATAACATATCCTGCAACAATGTTCCACCAAATTCTACTCTATCATGTTCTATAGAACTATACAGAGTAAGTGTCATACTACATACAGTGTACCACAATGTCATTTAATACATCGATCCTAATCCTGATATTAGAGGTGCACCGAAATGAAAATTTCAAAGCCGAAACGAAAGCGAAATGGAAAAAAATGTCAGTCCGAAACCGAAAATGTTCTTTATTCTAATTTTATCAAAATAAATTAAATATTTTATTTTTATTTATTTTTTATAAACTTTTAATTTTTTTAATATTGTTTATTTATTTATTTTTATTAAATATTTTTATTTTTGACTTAAACAGACCCCTGATGTTTCCCTTTTAACATAGAAAAAAGAGATTGAGAACACAGAGTCCTCAATCTCTTTTCCTGTGTCCCCTGTTATTAATGAACAGGAATCCTCTATACCCTTGGTTCTCAACTGGATGGGTCGCGATGTTCAGTGGGTCGCCATGTGCGATGTTCAGTGGGTCGCCATGTGCGATGTTCAGTGGGTCGCCATGTGCGATGTTCAGTGGGTCGCCATGTGCGATGTTCAGTGGGTCGCCATGTGCGATGTTCAGTGGGTCGCCATGTGCCTTCCACTTTTCTAGACGGGAGTCTCTTAGCCTCCTCCTAGCGCAGCAATGTCAGCACTCACACAGAGCAGCCATTCAGAATATGCTGCCTGGCGTTGAGGTGAGTGGGCTGGAGCTAGGGCCGCAAGGGAGCTCCATCCATACATGCATTGCTTACAGCTCCCTCACGTGTCTTATAGAGGTGCCTGGACCAGACTGACGTCACATTCTGGCTCCCGGCACCTCTGCAGGGCGCGCAAGGGAAATGTACATGCAATGCATGTATGAATGGAGCTCTGTCACAGCACTGGGCCCCCTCGCTGAGGATCCACTCCAGTTCTCGTAATGGCACCGCAAACACACCTCCCCGCCCACAGTTCAATCGCCTGCACCAGAACGCACAGTACCGCAATGCCGTGCGTTCCATTGCAGTGCAACTTGGGTCACCACTTAATGACCAAGGACAAATGTGGGTCCTGAGGTTACACAGGTTGAGAATCACTGCTCTATACTGAGTGTTCCTGATCATTCATAACATGAGGACAGAGTATGTTTGCCATAACCACAATCATGAATGAACAGGAGGTGATGTAGATCACTTCCCATTCATTCATAACTGAGGATATAGTAATCATACTCTGTCCTCCATTATGTACAAACACTCAGCGATCACTGACTGCTTGTACCCGCTCTCCTCTATGACACGCTGTAACTGGAGGCTGGGCGAGCGGTGTGGGAGGAGAGCTCAGCCTCCTGTGACAGCGCTGGCTGTCTCTGCCCACACCGCGGCTCTGGCGATCTGTGACAGGAGGCTGAGCGGTGCGTGAGGAGAGACACCGGCTGCTGACAGCGCTCTCCTCCCGCAGGGTTCGGCCTCCTGTGACACTTTCTCTCCTCCCCGCTAGGACACAGAGCAGCACCCAGCGGGGAGGAGAGAAAGCACGGATGTGCCGCTGTATCGGCCAGAAAATGGCACTTTCGGGCATTTTGCCAAAAGTGCCGTTTCGGCGGCCGATATATCGGTGCATCCCGACTTGATATCATTGTACAGGGCTTTCCTGACTGACAAGTGTACAGTATGTCGATGTAACTAAAGCTGGCCATACACCTATAGATTATCTGCAGATTTTCTATGGTCAGATGGAAAAAGTGCAACAGACTCCTCCCTCTACGCTAAACTGTGTGGATGGAGGAATCTCCCGCTGAGCCAAGCTTCAGTATCTGGCTAGTCGGTGCCGCTGGCTGTCAAAATAAATCTGATTGGATGCCGGCATTGTTCAGGTATCTTGACAAATCTCATCATGCATCAGCCTCTGGGAGTCATGCCTGTGGCTATCAGAGTCTTGCAATGCCTCATGGGATTTGTAGTTCCACAACAGCTGGAGGTCGGGAGGTTATCTACCCCTGACAAAGGGGATGAGTTAGAAAACTTGCACCCAGCCGTATGCTGGACGAATACCGTTCACACATAATTCCCACCACTAGATGGAGCCGAGGAGCATAGGAAACTCCACAACAGTTGTGATGCCAACTGTTGCCAGTTGGCATCCACTCCTGCTGTTGTGGAACTACAAGTCCCATGAGGCTTTGCATGAATCTGAGTGACACAGTCATGATGGGTATGTACTTTCACCAATGCCGGAGTGCCAAGTTTGCCTACCTATGCATTAGATAATCCCCTATGGGCCCAGTCTTTTGTACTTGTTAGAAAAAGTAAAATATTAGAGCAGGGGTAGGCAAGCTCGGCCCTCCAGCTTTCATGGGACTACAAATCCCATCATTCCTCTGGGAGTCATGCCTGTGGCTGCCAGGATCGTGCAATGCCTCATGGGAGTCTGAAGGTCTTCCTTAGAAAACTTTAATGCCAAAAGATGAACTAATGACGCTTCGCTGATGCCGCGTATCCGTCTATTACTGTTCTTCAATGCTCTCCAATCACATTTTTTGTCTCTTATAAAGAGGGTGAGAAACAGGCAGCCAAGAGCCTAAAGAACATGCAGAACTTTTGCTTGCAATGCTAAAACATATCAGCTTAAAGGAGAACTCCCGGAAATGTAAAAATGAACCCTTGCAGTGGGACTGCCCCAGCAATGCAAGGGTTAACTGTTTGTTTTTGTCTATAATAAAGGAGAAATACTCACCCGATCCGTGGACACTGACCGCTCACCTCTCTCCCTCTCTGCTCCAGGGCATCCTCACATCTAATAGACCTTTATTAGGTATGATGGCATTATGGGTCCTTAGACCACTGGAGCCCGGGGGAGAAGAGGCTGCGGGGGACCAGTCTAGCAGCCAGGCAGGACCAAGGATCGGGTGAGTATGTCTTCTTTATTTTAGTCCTTAGACCAGGGACGGGCACCTCCAGCCCTCCAACTGTTTTGGAACTACAAGTCCCACGAGGCACTGCAAGCCTGACAGCTACAGGCAGGACTCCCAGAGGCGTGATGGGATTTGTAGTTAAAGCACAGCTGGAGGGCTGGCATTACCCACCTCTGCACTAGACCAAAACGAGCAGTTAACCCTTGCAGTACCGGGGGTAAACCCACTGCAAGGGTTCCTTTTTACATTTCCTAGAGTTCTTCTTTAACATAAAGCATGCAATAACAACAAAAAAAGTGGTAATATGCCGGCGCGGGCTGCATGTTGTCTGATTTGTGTGCGAATCGTGTTCATTGTTCCATAGAGGATGAGAGCTCACTGTGTCATTCTACTCTCCTTCTTTCCTTAGAAGACATGGAGTTCCCTTCCAAGTTACATGGAGAAGAGACGGAGATCATAGAATGCCTCATCGTCCAGCCCCTCCCCCTCCGCAGGATCCGGGGAGTAATGACGGAGAATCAGAAGTTAGGCTTTAATACAGAAGACCACTCGGGGTACACATCCTTCCAGAAGACACGGAGGAGCATTGACCAGAATCCATGAATGAGCACTAACTAGCCTACGTCCTGACTTAAAGGAGAACTCCAGGGAGGACACAATGTGCAGCGAAAAGCACCCATAGCGGCGCATGGTCATCATGTCTCTGGACTGTTGTAGAGATACAAGAAAGAGATAGAAAACAAAGTAAAATAACTTATTTGCTACATTTTAGAATCAAACGTTATCTTTGTCAATGATCAAATGACATTATTTCAATGTTTGCTGCATTAACAGGGACATTCTGCGAGGCGTCTAATAAGGGGAGCAGAAACATTTGGGGTAGGGACTGAGTAGTGAAGTAAAGCCTTCTTAGGACAGAAGGTGATCACATATCATGTGACCGGCGGTGTCACTGGAGGGGTGCTGACCGCACCTGGGTGACACCTGCCTTGGTGACACCAGTGCACCAACAGGCCCTGGTCCGCTCCCAGAACACGGAAAGAAGGGGGACTATGTTACCGGGATATTAATTCAGGATGGAGATCGGGGAGCAGAGAACGTCCGTTGTCCAATCTGCTCTGTGTGATCAGTGACACAGGAGTGCTGGACTCGCACAGTTTCCTGTCTAAAGCCAGGCTGCACAGGAGATCGATCACAATTCTGTGCTCGATCTCCTGTTTCAGAGAGCAGGGGAGACATTCTATCATTTTCTTACTTAATATATATATATATTAGGGATGCAGCGATACCGGTATTTCGGTATCAAGTACGAGTACCGATATTGTTTCCGGTACTTGCCGATACCGGAAATCCCATTCAGGAAGCCAGAGGGCGTGTAAAGACTCGCCACCCGGCTCTAGGGAGCATGAAGCCGGCTTCCCGGCCAATCAGAAAGCCGGACACCGCGTCATTACACGGCGCCAGGCTTCCTTATTGGCCAGCTTCCCGACCAATCAGGTAGCCGGGCAGTGAGTCATTACAAGTGACGACGATGCATGGAGCCGGCTTCCCAGCCAATAAAGAAGCTGGGCAGCGTGTAATGACGCGCTGCCCGGCTTCCTGATACAGTAAGTATCGGGCTAGGCATCGGAGCAAGTACTCGGTATCAGCACCAATACCGATACTAGTATCGGTATTGGTGCATCCCTAATATATATATTGTTTTTTTAGAGGGGTGACTCCGGGTGGCATCAACCCTAGTGACACCTCTGGTCGTGCCATCACATATCCCAAAAATAAGAGGATTATTCCTTGTTTCAAGACTCCATGGCTCCTATGGAGTAAGCTTGGGACCCAACGAGACAGTACAACCATACAGGTTGTGGTGAGAAGGGACTAAAGGAATGCTTACAATGGAGGACCTTTCGATTCTTTTAGGTTTGTTGCATTTGTGTCCAAGTCTTCTTTGGTGGACCTGAGCAGATGTGGGCAGATTTAGGTGGATGCAAGTCCGTGTACATCCATAGGGATTACATGGATCCATTTTTCCTCTATTGCATGAATTACGGGGAAAAACAGAATCAGAATGGACATGGATGTCAGTCTATAGACCCCCTGCTGAGATGGAGCACTTGATACCCCCATCTATGCTAAACAGCATGGCTGAGGGAATCCCCATGTAGGGCTATTATATGCTAATAGTGGTGGGGGTTCTCCTGTCTGAATACCCCAACAGTGACTGCAACTGATTGGCTGAGGATTTTCAAACATTGATTGGATTGTATAGATTTGTTCTCGTATCACATAGTTTTGGTGGATCTATCAGAGATTGTACAGAGAATGTACAATAGTATTGTATAGTATATGGTCAGCTTGAGGTTTACCAAAACTATGTAATGTGAGGGTCTGTCTGAATAATCGATTCAGTCTACACCCGATCAGGCAGGCCCTGGCACTACACAGTTATAGGCAAATTAATAAATTCCTCAGCACTCAGCTCCAACATAGAGCATGAGCGACCTAACTAACACACTCCTAAAATATATCAAAGTCAAAATGTTTTTAAGCAATTTCAAATCCCTTACAGTGGACGTAGCTCCTTTGTGTTTAACAGTTTTAGATTCCAGCAGAATCAGCTGGTCCCCTGAGATCTTCTCTGATACCCTGTTTTAGAGTGGCTCCATTCCCTTGCAGGCTCATATGGAACCACCCCAGTTGTTACCATTTCATAGAGCATGGTGCAGATGAACTAGTCCAAACAATTTAAAGGAGAACTATGGGGTCAGGGCTTTTCCCCATAGTTCTCCTAAGGGTAACGGGAGGACACAAACTAGCGTCCTCCCGTCACCCTAAGCTCAGTATACCGAGAGCTACAGCACGCGGTATACTGAGACGCCGCAGCAATTATGTCTGGATCCGCCCAGCTGCGTGAGTGACAGCTGGCTCTGCCTATCTGGCTGTACCTGCCCCCTCCGCTGTCCGTTCCGCCAGTCAGCGCTGGAGGATCGGAGCGTGGAGGGCAAAATCCAGTCACTCCCCTGTCACTGTTCTCTGCCGGCACAGGATCGAGAAGTAAGCGAGCGCCGGTATGTGATCTCACTTCCCGATCTATAGAGCCGACGTGTGACAGTTTCATTGTCACAGGTCGGCTAGAACGATGAGGATGAGTGAAAAGCACTCGCCTCATAGTTCTCCTCTAAATAGAAGAAGCCGGCACCCAATAATGAGCCTCAGTTGTTAATTGAAGGTTCATCAAGACAGATGACAAAGAAAATGTGCCAAAAATCATGTTCCTCCACCTTTTTTGACACTTTTTCTTTCTCCCCTGTCTTCTTGGACCAGTCCATCTGCACCATGTTCTATAGAATGGAAACAACTGAGGCTCATTATGGGGTGCTGGCTTTTTCTATTTCAGGAGGTTGGACCAGTCCATCTACATCATGTTCTATGGTTTGGTAACTACTGAGGCTCATTATGAGGTACCAGCTTCTTCTATTTAGGACGTTTGGACCAGTCTATCTTCACCATGTTTTATGGTATGGTAACTGAGGCTTATTATGGGGTACCAGCTTCTATTTAATGAGTTTGAACCAGTCCATCTGCACCGTGTTCTATGGAATGGTAATAACTGAGGCTCATTATGGGGTGCCAGCTTCTACTCCAGTCCAACTACACAATGTTCTTTGGCTACATTCAGTACAGCCGGACCCTTAGCTCTGAGCTATAAGAAGACAGTAGGAGTATCTTGGAATGTGGTACCAGCAGACCACCCCAACTCTCTCCGTAAAGCACATTGCTGTGCTCTGGGGCAGATTATAAAGAAGAGCTCTGCTATAACACTTTTCCTTCTGGTCATCCTCCCTCTGCTTCTGGAATAAAGTTTTCAAAAATTAACTTTTCCGTCACAGGGGAGAGCTCTCGCCCAACTCCAGGCTTGTGGAATGAATGAATCCGGCACCGAGGCCGCCTGTGCTCACATGTCTGAGGCTAGCTGTTAGATCAGCACTGTGTTCCTCACATGAAACGTCCACAATAAAGAGCTACACAAGGGTGACTAATCATGATTTCAGCTGCTCATGTGACACCACAGTCCATTCACAGCCAGATGTCAAAGGACTGACCAACTCTGGTGCTATCTCTAGGAGGAACCTGGCTGTAGGAGGCTGGATTGTAACAACTGACCCCATACATTGCCACACATTTATTACAATATAGTTTAGAAAGTTAAAATGTATCCCTAATACCAGGGGGGAGGGGGGGGGGGGCTGGGCATTCCAGTGGTTGTGAAACCACAAATTCCTCTGGGAGCCATGCTTGTGGCTGTCAGAGTCTTGCAATAGCTTGTGGGACTTGTAGTTCCACAAGAGATGGAGTGCTGAGGTTGCCTACCCCTGCCTTCTACTAAATTACAATCCATCCCCTCCTTTCATAACACTTTACACTTCGTCACTCCCTAAAACAACCCCAAAATACCTAACTCACCACCACCACCCCCCACCAACCAGAACCCTAACTAAAGAAGGTGAAAGAGAATCTTTCCAAAGGAAATCCTCTTTTCAACTGTGGTCCCTGGATTAGGTGTCTCCATTGGAAGATTTCCCATCACCTCTTGTTCTGGTGAAAATTGTAACAATGTCCCAACAATGGTCACCACAGCAAATAAAGAGGGTGGTTCTAACCCACCCAGAGATTCTAAGCCATCTGGAGGTTCTAACTTGTCCAGAGGATCTAACCCATCCAGATGTTCTAACCAATCCAGAAGTCCTAGCCCAATTCAAGGGTTCTAACCCATGCGGTAGTTTGAACCCATCCAGAGGTTCTAACCATTGTACAGTGCTGCGTAATATTATGTTGGCACTAGGGATGCACCAATACCAGTTTTTCGGTATCGAGTACGAGTACAGATATTTTTTTTTTTGGTACTCGCCGTTACCGAATACCGGAAGTCCCATTAAGGAAACCAGGCGGCGTGTAATGACTCGCCACTTGGCTATCTGATTAGCAGGGAAGCCATCTCCATGCTCCCTCATAACCAAGTGACGAGGAAGCATGGGGCCAGCTTCCCAACCAATCAGGAAGCTAGGCGGCAAGTCATTGCTCTTGCACCCAGCTTCCCGATTGGCCTGATCCATGCTCCCTCGTCACCAAGTGGCCAGGAAGCCGGGCAGCGTGTAATGACTCGCCGCCTGGCTTCCTGATATCGGAAGTTCGGGTATCGGGGAAGGCATCAGAGCATTTGGTCGAGTACACGTACTTGCCCAAATACTCGGTATCTGCACCAATACCTATACTAGTATCGGTGTTGGTGCAGCCCTAGTTGGCGCTATATAAATAATTGTAATTGTAACTAGTCTAGAGGTCCTAAGCAGTTCAGGGGTCTAACCCATCTTGAGGTTCTAACTCATTCAGAGGTTCTAACCCCTCCAGAAGTTCTAATCTGTCTAGAGGTTCTGACCAGTCTAGAGGTACTAACCCATTCAGAGGTTCTAACCCCTGCAGAAGTTCTAACCCACCCAGAGGTTGTAACCCGTCCTTGATCTACCTATAACTACAAATAAGCAAGTTTTGGCTTCAGATATACTTTAAGGGATGGTCAGTATAATGGTTAGTGTGAGGAATACAGAGAGGGTTAGATTAGGGGGCTTATAGAAAGGGTTAAAGTGCCCATACACCTATCGATTATCGTTGGGAAATCTTCCACGAATGGTCTTCCAAACAATAATCAGTTGATGGGACACCAACTACTTTTTTTACTGTACTCCTGGGCGAATTTCTTCGAAGGGTGAGGCTGGAAAACTTTTTTTAAATCGAACGAAAATCGATGGATTAGTGGCGTTTCGTACGAAAAAAAATCTCAGCAAGAACACTGCACATGCGCATACGAAAATCCGTTCTGTCGATCGACGAAATCCGGTGAGTTGGTATTGCTAACGAACGATTATGGAAATCTACATTGGTCTGTGAATGATGGGCTATTCGAGCAAGAATCGAATGTGGGTTCTTGGCAGCAACAAAAGTTCCCGATCAATAATTTATAGGTGTGAGGCCAGGCTCGGACTTTAAGCCTCGGCATATAATAAGTCACTGAGGACACATGATAGCTGATAATTGTCAGGTGTAGAGAGCGGAGGGGTCCAGTTACCTCTCCATAGAGAACTAAAGCCGGAAATGTTGTTTTTAGCATTTGCATGATCTTCACGTGATGTGCAGTGTTACATTTGCCTCGCGCGCACCTTACGGATACAGTTCCGTTCATTAATTCTGCCTCATTTTGCAAGGAAAAAAGTGACACATACGCAAAGTTTCCATCCTTAGATGTGCACGGAGCATGGAGATATTCAAATCGCAGCTTCCTAAAGCACAGGGGAGAGGGCCATGGGAGCTTACTGCCTGTCCTGCCGTGAAAGGCAAGGCTGGGAGGATTTGTTTGAAATATACATCTATTTGCAAAATGCAGAACGAAAGAAAGGTGAGTATAGAAGGACGGGGCTTAACCCTTTAAAATACACCTGGTGTGTGAAAGAAATAACAACCTGACACATGTTTGAGGGCCCATTCACACCAGCAGTTGCGGTTATGGTACTTATGGTACACTAAACTACCCTTGCAGTGGCCCCAGTGCGAGGGTTAAATTCTCGTTGAGTCTCAGGGTGGAGGAGTACGCCTGAGCCGTCATTCACAAGTAATCCCAAAAAGCAACAACGCTCAACATGAAGAATCCCATTATTTTCAATGGTGCCCATCCTCACCGTTGTGCGTTGTGTTGCTTGTAACTTGAGGTTTGAAAAAGTAATTGAGCTTCTTTTTGGCCCTATAGACTTTAATGGGAGTGCCTGAAAAATTTGTGTAAGCAGGGGCGTCCCAATAAATTTCACCTCCTCAGGCGGGGGGTGGATGATGGGTGCTAGTGGTGCACGCTAACGAGGAGTGGGGTTCCTCTGCATCATCCCCCCCCCACCCCCCAAGCTCTGGCTGGCATCCTGCCCAGCACCTGACAACCAGTGATGTCACTGGTTGCCAGGAGCTGAGCAGGACACTCTGGCTGGCCAGTTGCTCTGATCTACGTGGGCTGCCAGCCAGGGCATCCCAAGTTGCTAAGAGCTGGGTAGGTAGAGGTGTATGGCCCTTACACCTCTCCCTGTCCAGCTCATGGCAACCTGGGATGCTATGGCCATAAAGGGGGAGGCAGGCACACTGCAAACATTGTGCCATGAGCAGCCATGACACTCTGCCCGCAGCCCCCCACGTGACCCAAAGAGATGCCGCCTGTGGCAAGAGCCTCAGGCTGCCTCATAATAGGGTCTGCCCTGCGTGAAACACGTGTCTCCTACTACTTCTAACTAACTTTCTACTGGCTACATGCTGAATGGGAAATGAAATCTCATTCCTCGCTCCAGTTGGCTCTGCCGCTCTCGTCTTCTCTCTGGTGCTCCAGGTTTTGAATGGGCTCTTGTTCTTGATGACGTGAATGTGCAAACCTCAACTGGAGCTCCTTAGAGAAGAGGCTTCAGGGCTTCGAAGTGGCTTCAGGGGACTGGTCGCACAAATGGAGGAAGCCTGCTGGAGCGAGGAATATGGTTCATAAAACTTAAGGTATTATGAACCTAATTTACCTACACAGCTACTTACATATTACTCCTCTACTTCTAGACTTAAAATAACAAAGATATACTCACCCGATCCCTTGGACCTGCCTGACTACTTGCCGCCTCTCCCCCCCCCCCCCCCTCCGCTCTGGCGGTTTAAAGATATACATTGTATTAGATGTGGGGGTGCTGAGAGACATTTCATCCTTAGAGCAGAGGCAGAGAGAGGCTGCAGGGGCCTCCCAAGGCTCGGGGGAGTATATCTTTGTTTTTTGTACCCTAGACCAAATGAACCCTTGCAGTCTAGGGGTAGCCCCACTGCAAGTGTTATGTTTTCTTCTGTCCGGAGTGCTTCTTTACTATAGAAATACGTTTTTGATATGTGCGACCTGATTCTATTGCAACACACACCAACACGCCCTATGCAAAGCAAGGCTTTGCGTTGGGATTGTGTCAGGCAATGCTGCCCAATGCATCCCAATGGGCTGGTGTGAACAAGCCCTTAATGCGTCCCTAGCCTATCCATAAAATTGAAAAATTGGCTGGAGTTACACATTAATTGGTTAGCTAGCTCCCAGCCAGCTGCATTGGGTCATTTCAGTCATTTTTTACTAAGTAAAGAAAGCCGGGCACCCGGAGCAATGTCAGCAACAAGCTGTGGAGTAATCCCATCTGTTGGTCACGCAGGGGGCTCCTCGTCCTCTTCCACCACAGTTAATGTCAGCTATTGTACTTTGCACCAGACCTTAATTCCTCTCTGGATCGCTCTTCGTACAAGAACATGATAAAAGGGAAAAGTCCTATCTCTGAATGCAAATCTTACATTCCTCTATCATGTCTGATCTCCCTGCCAGCAAATTAAGTAAATTAAATCCAGAAATGTCCTATTATCTCAACATTCCACAAAACGTTCTCTCTCCGGACTGAGGGGACTTAAGATATAAACAGGTAAACAAAGGAAAGGGAGTTTGATGGAAGAGTAATGGACGACGCGCTCGTAATCTCCAAATGGATCTTTGCAAATTTAGCTGATATGAACAATACATATTGTAGTATTAACGACCCAGAAAGATATAAATATAACAAAAAAAGAACTAAACATGTTCAGAGACCATACTGAGGGTCGGATTTACTAAAAAAAAAATATGCATTCATGTGAAGCGCATGCGGTTCATTAAGGCTTTTCGCAAGCTAGAAATATATTTAAAAGTTCCCTTTATTGATAGCAGAACGCACTTGTATGGGGCAGATTTAATAAACGCCTGCTCAGCGCATAGCTGGTTGAATGTCATTCACACGCCACATCTGCCCCTAGGTGGCGCTGAGGAGCATAGGATTTTTCTATGCTTAGCTGTAACTAGTGTCAGCAGTTCCATGCGAGCAGCATTCACCTAGCTATATGCTGGGTGGAAGATTTATAAATTAATCCCAAAGTGTTAGGAAACCCAATAGAAAAAAATATGTAATCTTCAATACCTTCACCTGTTGTCACTTTTGTACCTTTTAATAGCATCTTCCTGTAGCACATCTGAATACATACATTTATAAACTGCTCTGCTCCACCTTTCATCACCCCACACACACACCCCAGCGCGCTCCCGAAATGGACTACAGTAGTAATCGGCCAGCACCGGCACTCCAACCCACCTTCTCCAAGGCACCAGTATGCTGAATGGCACCCCAACAAACTTTCCAAAGGTACCTGCATATTGAATTTCACCCCAAACACACCTATCAAAGGCACCTACATTCTGAATTGCACCCCCAACACACCTTTCAAAGGCACCAGCCTTCTGAATGGCACTCCAATTAACTTTTCAAAAGCACCTGCATTCAGAATGCCACCAGCAATGCACCTTCCAAAAGCACCTGCATTCTGAATGGCATCCCAATGCACCTTCCAAAGGCACCTGCATTCCAAATAGCATCCCAACGCATCTTCCAAAGGAACCTGCATTCTGGCTGGCACCTCAATGCAGCCCACCATAATGCGATGGTATAAATAGGCCATTAGAAAAACAATCACATTTTTATTTTAGGCACATCATGGCTTAATGTACACTGAAGTGTTGATCCCACACCAACGCCATCCTTGTTAGTAAATTCAGCACATAAACGCAGTGGCCTGTGCACACATGTCCGTGTCCATCGCAGGTGCATATTAATGTAACGTTAGGATACGATTTGTTTGTCTGAACATGATTGATAAAAAGTACTGTAAATGTTTGCATTCTGGAGTGGACAATATAATTTTACTTCATCTTTATTTGTTATCATCCATAACAGACATCCCCAGACTGGGAGGATTGTGATCTGCATTAGTTAAACATGAAAACCCAGAACTGTTTCTGCACATTGTAAGGCTTTTGGCTAAACACATACTGTGCCCCCTCTCCTCATGACAACATATTCTGAACATCATCACTGTATGTTGCTCGGTGGCGCATTGCACATACTATATTTGTCTAACCTCTTACATATATTTGCTTACTCCTTCACTGCCTCTAGTAGTGTTAGATAAACTTGTATATTGCAGCTTCAATAAGTACTCAAACCTATCGCTACATTGTCCGCGCCGTGTACTTCCCACATGCATATACAGTGGCCAGATTATTATGACCACCCCATCAGTACTTCGTTGGGCCGCCTCGTGACTCCACGAGATGTTGAAAGGTGATGCGAGGAATCTGACACGGCACTGTTGCCCTTCTGTTGTCTTGTACCAGTCTTGCCACTCTCCGTTCTGCCCTAACATTGACTAGTCACTGACGGCCACAATTCGCACGTTCAGACCCAGATTTTCGGCTGACAGTCCGGTCTTTAAACACTTTAACAACAGCTGCTCTTGAACATTTAACGAATTCTGCTGTTTTGCTGATACTCGCTCCATGGCTCCGAGCGCCAACAATCATCCCACGTTCAAAGGCTGTTAAATCGCGTTGTTTCCCCGTATCTTCAGAAACAAATCACTTCAACTGTCGTGGTAAACAACCTGCTTCCCTATTTATAATGGTCTGGCCCTCTAGCAACTTCAGCGCAAAATTATAGCTAATTTGCTTACAAACATCAGGTGATCATAATAATCTGGCCACTCAGTGTATACTATATGGCCAAACGTATGTGGGCACCCTTTTTATTGAGTTCAGGTGTTTGCAATGAAGGGTTCTGTTAATGCTACAGCATACAACGACATTATGTGCACCATTGTGCGCTTCCAACCTTGTGGTCACTTGTTGGTGAAGGTCCTTTTCTGTTGCAGTATGACAGTACATGAACTTGTATCTGCGAGTACTTGGACAAGTATCAGTACTTGTACTGAAAAAAATGGCATCGGTGTATCAGTTTATATATGTTTATAAAACAATATCATACAATAAAACGGAGATGCACAAGTCCTAGGAGCCCATAGCCAATGCTCCTTAAAAATGACAGCTGCCTCCTAACTTCTGAATTTTTCTCTGGTCTTATACTTTTACTGAGTATGGTACTTGGTATCTGAACATTCCTAGTTTGATGAGACTTACATGGAGGAGTCCGGGTTGCCTGCACAAAGCTCCGGCCTCAACCCTTTTTAAAACGGTGGGTTGAATTAGCATGCTAGTTGTGGGCCTGATCTTTTCATCCAACATCTGTACTGAATGGCTTTAAGGTCACAAATTCCCACAAACACAATCCAAAAGCTATCCCAGAAGTGTGAAGGCTATTATAGCCTTAAAGGAGGAGAGGGCAACTCCATTTTAATGTCCATAGTTTTGGAATGGGATGTCCAAAAAATTCATATACGTATGCAGGACCGGATTTACGCTCTCTGCTGCCCCAAGGCCAGGTTCTTCAATGCGCCCCCCTCTATGCAGGCCGCATACCAGTGATCTCGGCGTCATCGTCGAAATTACTTGTACAAAACAAAGCGGTGGCTTCCCCGCTGTACATTTTGCCCTGCTTCCCCATACATATAGAAAACAACTACCTGCCCCGTGCCCAGAACTACATGTCCCGGGTGTCGGGAGATAGAAATTCCACACCCCTGCTGCCACTCTACTCCCTGCTGCCCTGAGGTTGGGCCTTGGTTGGCCTTGTGGGAAATCTGGCCCTGTACGTATGATGGTCAGAAGTCAACAATCTTTTGTTCATAAACTCTGTAATTACCAACTACCTATAAGCAACATTTACATGTCATGTATTCCTTCAGTACAAAGCAACCATGCACACTGTAAAGCCAAGACGGAGGAAAGGTGAACAGTTGGAAAGTAAAGAAGATTTGAATCAAATTAACATTCAATGTGCGTACATTTCACAATTGATTTAGTGCAATATTGACCAACCTCCCGATTTTAGATTGTGGTTTCCCTGCCCCTCGCTGGTGTCTTCTCCAGCTGGTGGCACTCCAAATCACTGCATAGCTCACCATCGAACAATATAACATATAACTAACTATGAGCTTCTAGTGAAGTTGTCCTTTAAATTGTTTCCTCCAACTAATGAGTATCAGCCACCTACTTAAATATTTATCTTTAGCCCTGTCCTCAAAATCTTCACTGTGCAGCCCTGCCTGACACCGAACAGCCTTTGCAGCGAAAAAGTCCCTAGCCACGCCCAGCTTTTAGTGTGCATACACGGCATTTCACATATTGATTTCTATGGCTGGATCTGCACTTCTCTGGATTTCTGGGGGACACCATAATTACAGACCCAGCTAAAGCAATGAATGGAGCAAGCAGGGTGTATGCACAGTAGGAGCTCAATGTGGCCGGGGCCGATCTTTGTAAAGGTTGTGCAGCACCACACGGTAAAGACCTTGGTACCAGAGCTCTTTTAAAAAAAAAAAATATTTATATAGCACTTTTCTCCCTGTGGATTCAAAGTGCTTCATTCGTGGCAGATGGAGAGGCAACCATCTTGGCCATGCTCAGTAGAATAATCTACTAGGCCAATTTTAAACAGGAGCTAAATAACCTGCCACGCTTTTGGAGTGTGGGAGGAAACCCGCACAAGTACAGGAAGAACATGGAAACTATATGGAGATATTGTCCTGACCAAGCCTGAACTAGGGACCTTGGTGCTGCAAAGCAGATGTGCTAACCACTAAACCACTGTGCTGCACCACACACTGAAAGTACTTTTTTGGAAAAGTGGCTTCAACTAGGGATGAGGTAGAGTGAAGGTTTAGTGAAGGTGTTCGTTAACATAGTCAAGAGTGGTTCCATGAACATCAAGAACTCCTTTCAATGGCTACTCAATCACCAGATCTAAACATCACTAAACCTGGGTTAAGGTTCCTAAGCTTTGAGTGTGAAGTAGGTTTCCTCGTGAAATGAAAAGCTTTAATTCTTCAAGAATGGAACAAAAATTCCACTAAACACAGTTCATTACTTGCATGACAACAGCCCAAGGAGGACTGGTCTAAAGGTAAAGCATGGCTGTACTTCTCATTAGGAAACTGGCCAACATTAAAAACAATTGTGTGCTAAAAGAACCCAGAAATAGAAAACATGATAAAACAACCTACAGTCCCAGCAAGTGATGTCTGCGGCACAAACTGAAGACCTAAGCATAATAAATAATACACTATAATTACATCAATATTTACTTGCAAATACACAGGTCTGACAGAAATAAATTAAGTGGCAGACATGAGGTAATCTCGTTTCAAATAGGCAGATTATGTCTGAAGTGTCTCCCCTATAAACTGATACATGCCATTATCTATACATTGTGCTGAGAAAGTCATTCAGGGATTAAATAACTAAAAATAATCATGTTTATATTGCAGGTATCTAGACGAAAAGTTGATTAAAGTGCAGGGATTCAGACTGCCCGGTTTTCTAAGAAGAATGCAAGTTTTAGGGCCAATTCACACCACTGCGGTGTATCAGTGCACGTGAATTATCATCCAATATTCCAGATAGCAAGGATAACTTGCCACAAACTTGTGGCAGGGTTAAATTGTAATTCTTGTTAACTTGCTGCACACATTCCTGGCAAGTTGTAGACTTGCAGAACACTCGCAGCACAAGTTCTAGGTGACACTTTTTGAATTTGTAGCAAATTTGCTTGGCAGGTCTACAGCAAGAGTCCTTGCTGTAGAGTTTAGCAGGTCTTAGCAAGAGCTCTGCGAGTGTACAGAACTTTTGCAAAGCACGTTGATCTGGAGGTTTGCAATGCAGACTTGCTGTAATTGTACAACAAAATTGTGAAACTTGGCAAGTCTAGCAATAGTTTAGCAAGTCATTTTCAAACTTGCAGCTCAATTGCTTGCTATCTGGGATGCTGCACAATAACAAACCATTAAATTAAATGGGCTCTCTAATGCATTATATAGTATTGTTGGCAGTACATTGCATCACAATGCACAGTAGCATATTGCTGCATACTGGCGTTTTGCATTGGGGTAACATTAAAAGAGAACTATGGGGTAAGTGTTTTTCCCCCATAGTTCTCTTAATGGTCACGGGAGGACCTATACTAGCATCCTCCCGTCACCCAAAGCTCAGTATATCGCAAGCTACAGCTCGCGGTATACTGAGACCGCAGCAGCCGGGACGGATCCTGACATTACTTTCGAGATCCACCCAGCTGCGTCAGTGACAGCGGGCTCTACCTATCTAGAGGCAGAGCCAGCTGTACCCACCCCCTTCCATTCCTCCAGTCAGCGCTGGAGGATCTGAGGGGGGAAATCCCTGCAGGGAGATGATCGAGAAGTGAGCGAGCGAGGGTATGTGTTCGCTCACTTCCTGATCTATTGAGCTGACGTGTGACAGTTTCTTTGTGACACATCAGCTCGAACTATAAGGATGAGTGAGAATCACTCACCTCATAGTTCTCCTTTAAGAATGAATGTCACCGCATAATACCAACGCACGTAACTGCAGCTCAATAGTATAAATGTGTCCTTAGAGTGCTCATAGATGGTCTGACACTCTGTGCGGATCGAGTTGTTTGTAGTGATAATGAGATTTTGTAACCATCAGTAATATTTGTTGTCTATCGAATGGATTACAAGATACATAGCAATAGGTGCTACCACAACTGAAGATGGGCCTCACATCTATGTCTAGCCCACAATATTTGCCATTTCTCTGTCTGAAGGTAATCTCTAGGCAACACCTAAGAGCAGTGAAAGGCTATAGCTTTCCAGACATTTAAAAGGTGCGGAATTTACTACTGAACCTCTTGACATGTAAATTATATACCGTGCTATGCAAATCAGAAATCAGAAGCTGAGAACATTGGGCCCACCTTCATGTGAACTGAAATTCAAGGCCATTCAGAGAAAAGGGACCCCACCCCAACATAAGGGTTTAGGGATTCAGAAGATGGTTGCCAGGATTACAGTTGAAGAGGTCATACACAGAATTTCCTATGAAATTCAGAAAAATTCTTCTTTGGAGCATCCGATGATGTCATCATTGAGTCAACTAAAATTTCGTCCAGACCTGCTACTTGTATGGAATCCCAGATGTATGAAGCACTCAACAGAAATGTCCCCTGCACACCGTACAGCAACCAGGACCTTTTGATGCTTGAAAACAGCAGTGGTGCTCGCAGTAATGTCCACAGATGGCGCCGTGCAAATGCAGAGATAGCAATGAAGATCACCAGCACTTGCAAAATGGAATAAATCCTCGGGTTCTTTTTATTATAGAACAGTGTCACATGTATGATACATATAGATACTTTTTGCGAGTGCTGGTGATCTTCATTGCTATCATCTCTAGACGTATTAAGCAGGTTCCTTTTACTGCTTATGGCATCAATGAAAGAATAATGCAAAACCAAGCTTATTTCAATTTATATTAAGTTTATTGTACAGTGTATCTATATACTGTATGTATTAGGTTCATCAGCCCAAGTTTGCAGGGGCTAAATAATATATACAGGCAGTCCCCGGGTTACGAACAAGATAGGGACTGTAGGTTTGTTCTTTGTTAAATTTGTATTTAAGTTGGAACAGATACATTTTTTAAGTGTAACTCCAGCCAAAAATGTTTTTGTTTAGTTTTGGATAGCATAGGGAAGGTTTAACGCCCTGTAGAGTTTGTTTTGCTGTGTGTGCCCCTGTTGAGAAGATTTCACCTCACTTTCTGTCCCTGTAATAATTGGATTTTGAGAATGTTGGGTTGTCGTGCAAACAAGGATTGATGATAAAGCTTCAGTGGAGACACCTTTTTCCCATGATAACTCTTATAGGAGTGAATTTCCCTTCCTAGGGGTAGATTTCCTCTCACTTCCTGTTGTCTCAAGGACAGGAAGCGAGAATAAATCGTTTTATGAGGATACAGACAGCAGTAAAAAACCTCACAGTGACCCGGAGCACAAGCAGGCATTTTTTACCCCATGGACTTCAACGGGTGTTTGCATTAGACATGAGCATCATGAGGGACAGTCTAGACTTACATATCATTATTATTGCCTTTTGCTCGGCTTTCCCAAATAAGCCCAAATTCAGTAACATGAAGTATTTGTAAAGAAGTAAGACAGACTGCAGCTAGGGCTTCCCCTTTATACCAGTCATTGTGGCAAATATCGACAGACTGTTTCCTCTTCTCTCGTTCTGAGAGCTGGTAATGAAGAGTTCTCTTCTGGAGAGGCCTGGGATCACCTCGATGGTTTCAGTTGCTAGACTAGACACTGTCTTTTACCTCACTGTCTGAAACTTAGCTGACTCATGAGAAAACAAGAAGACAATTATCCTATAGATATGTGTTTTGGCAACAGCTGAAAACTCAGAAAAACATGAAAATTACATAATATTTAGTTATGTTCTAAGCTTAAAGTGAGATAGTGCTTTCCCCATACAGAGCAAAGCAACAGGTATACTTCTAGGGTGGACTTCTTTGGTGGCTCCATGGGGGCAGTCATGGGGAAAAAGACCTCAGCCCTGAGTAACCTCCAGCTACCAACCACGTCTTCCACTGTTCAGTTATGTTCATAACTAAGGGAACAAGTGCATGTAAACACTTAGTACATCCGCACACAGGTCTTTGTCTGTATTAAAGCGCTTTCATAAAACCAAAACAGTCAAGTTCCCATTTCACATAACAACATCTCAGACCATGTCTAGCCCTTAGTCCAGCGTGGAGCCCGAAGCTTGACAGGGTCCATAACATTGCTATAGTTTACGATTGGTTTAAAGGGGAATTCAGCTTATACCAGGTTGTTATGCATCAACACAAGAACACCATTTTGGGCTAAATTCTATAAGAAACAAAGATCGGTGTTTGCCAGAACAACTGAAGAAACTGAAATTATGTATTAGCCTGTACCTTTAAATATCAGTTTTAAGAGAACCACAGTAGCACCTAAAGCCTATCTCAGACCAAATAAACCCGATTTCCTTGCAATGCAGCTACCCAAAGGGGGTTAAGTGCTTGTTTATGTGTGGTTTCTATGTTTATGCTGGGGGGTATGGGTTAGGGGTAACACCATAAATTACTGCACCAGGTGACACCAACCCCAGTGACGCCTCGGTGTAGGAGATTCTTTAAAGCAGATTTACTTACAGATCCCCACTTCCCCTGCGGTCACCGCTCACCTCTTTCCCTTCTGCTCCAGCTCCTCAGCACATTCAGGTCTATGGGCCCTGCATTAGATGTGATGTCAGAGGGCCTCCTACCTGACAAGGGAAAAAGCTATAGGCACAGGTCTTGGAGCCAATAAGAACTGGGATCACGTAAGTAAAAGTGCTGTCCAGGTCCCCTAAAGAATAACAGGCAGTTAACCCTAGGGGTAGCTCCACTGCCAAGGAAGGTTTTTGGTTTGCCCGGAGATAGGATTTAAAGAAAAAAGCAGTGCATTAGCTTTCATGTATTGCTAACCATACATGATACAATCTGCATGTACCTTCTTTAGGGTCACCATACACATTGCATTCTGACTGTACAATCTTTGTACAGTCAACTTTAAATTGACCAAACCCATGTAACATAAGGACCTACCTAATCTATTCAATCAATGTGTATCCAGTTAGACAGACCTTTGAACTACAGAGTTGTTGGTAGAGCTAAAGGATATTATACAACGAGAGTTTAATGTGTGTGGTAAGCTTTAGACCTACAGCTATGTAGTACAAGGGCCTGACTGAATGGAATCAAATTAAATCGATTGTTTAGGCCAGGGGAAGGCAACATCAGCACTCCACCTGTGGTTGAGTGTTTCCCTCCCATTAGACATTACAGTCCTGACTCCCAGAGGCAGAGGCATGATGTGCCAAGGTTGCCTACCCCTGGTTTAGTCAGCTCTCCCATCTTACAGTCTTGGTAAATCGGAAGGAGATTGCACGTTATATAGGGAGCATTTGATAAGCAGTCCTTGCTGTTGAATCTCTTGCCTGGCTCTGCTGGAGTACACATGGACTGTGAGCAGGCTGGCAGATCGCTCAAAGCCAATGTAAACTCTGTTAAAGCTCTTAACAACCCCTGGCCAAAGCCGACAAGACTGCTCTTCCAGCGAGGCTGTTTCCAACCGTATAGATGACTTTTAAATGTCCCATAAGAAGTAGAGCTGAAGATGCGAGACCACCAGCAGCTATGCTACTGGCCAGAGTCTTTCTTTATAATTCATATAGAGATGTTTACATCAGTTTACATGTTAACATTATTTAATAAATATTAGATGAACTAAACTCGCCTGATCGAGCAATTTGTATAAGTAACCCAGCTGTTCCATGTCCTTTAAAAATATCCTAACGTTGTGTGGTGAAAAGAAGGTATGAGTGTGGAGCGGGCCCGTGTGTGATTTTTACACAAAGTGACTGCACTGTAGTTAGCCACACACGGCTCATTCATTTCCAGGAAAAACCCCACAAATGAGCTTCTATTTTAAAACTGGTCCTAGAAACGCCACTCATGCAAATGTGCACAAATTGGAAGGACGCACAAGGACAAATTACACGAAAGGACTGATTGTGTAACCCCTGGACTACCAGTGAGGAGAGAGGCTTCCCGCTGAGCAGACATGCGGCAATGACAAGCTTCCACTCTCTGCGGAAAATTGCTTGTAGTAGCTGCTAATTGCAACTGTAGCTATATGTCTTATGAGAGAGAGAGAGAGAGAGAGAGAGAGAGAGAGAGAGAGAGAGAGAGAGAAGGAAACAGAGAAAGAAAGAATAAAAGGAAAAATAATAGAATGCAAGGAAGGAAAGAAAGAAGGAAGGAAGGAAGTGGAAATAAAGGGGGGGGGAGGAAGAGAGAAAGGAAAGAAAGAAAGAAAGAAAGAAAGAAAGAAAGAAAGAAAGAAAGAAAGAAAGAAAGAAAGAAAGAAAGAACAGAAAAGGAAAGGGAACGGAAAAAGAGAAAGACAGAAAGCAAGAGAAAAAGAAAGAAAGCACTTTTATTTTACAAATCTAGTGACCTTGGATTGACTACTTAGAATAAAAGGAAAAATAATAGAATGCAAGGAAGGAAGGAATGAGAAATAAAGAGGGGGAAAGGAAGGAAGAGAGAAAGAAAGAAAGAAAGAAAGAAAGAAAGAAAGAAAGAAAGAAAGAAAGAAAGAAAGAAAGAAAGAAAGAAAGAAAGAAAGAAAAGGGAAAGAAAAGGGAAAGAAAAAAGAAAGAAAGAAAGAAGCAATAAAAGAATGGATGGAAGGAAGGAAGGAGAAATAAAAGGAAGAAAGAAAGAAAGAAAGAAAGGAAGGAAGAGAGAAAGAAAGAAAGAAACAATACCAGAATAGATGGAAGGAAGGAAGTAGAAATAAAAGGGGGAAAAAGGAAGGAAGAAAGAAAGAAAAAGAAAGAAGAGGGGAAAAAGAAAGGAAGGGAGAAAGAGAGAAAGGAAGACAAGAAAGTAGGACCCAGCCCTGCGGCATAACAAAAGATATAAGTAGTGTCAAAATATTCCAACTCATGTCAATATTTCCCATAGTTCTCCCCGTGCTCCAAATCCCAATTTTTCCGATTCTAGAAGTATATAAACATGTGAACTTGAACTGGCCACACTAAGGACCAAAGACTATTTACATATTCTTAATGAGCAGCAAAAGAGCTTTAGGCCCCATTCACACACGAATGAGGTCAATGGGAATAATCTCATGTGAAGAGCGGCGGGATGTATCCCATGTAATTGAACATGCTGTGATGACCCACTGTTTGGATCCAGGGACGATCGATCGCAGGTAAACGCAGCGTGTCCAATTACATGCAGTTGTTCGCGGCCATTCGCATGTAATCAGATTTACACAGCCCCATTGCACAGCGTTAGTCAGTCTTTCCTTGCTGTCTGAACAGTAAAGCAGAGTATACCTGCTTCAAATTGCAGATAGTTCTTGATAAACCGGCCGTAACTGGAAGCGTGGGTGCCGCTGTCGGCGCATTTCCGACCAACACCCCTCGATCAGCTGATCAAACGAGCATGTTGGAAAAAACTTGGCTGGAGAGAGCGAGCAGCCAATTAGCTTTTTTATATGCCACTTTTTCGTTAAGGGACGTTCTGTAGGTATGTATGCCGAAGGGGAAGAATCAATTTCCAAATAAACAAGAGTGTCTAGATATTTTCATCTGGAAAAAAACATAAATATAGTATAGCGGGAATAAAACGGGGTAACAAGTTTATTTTAGAAGACGAAAACATACCACTCCAAACCACTTCCAAATTTGTAATGAGTATTTAAATATTGATACATTTTGGGTGGCAATGCATCTTTTATACAGCTCTCCTTCCTCCCCCCCTCCGTTCACGAGGATGCAAAGCCTTCTCACAGAAGCTTATTTCTGACCGGCGTTTATGTAAAGCAGAATTCTAGGAAACATGTTTGATGTGCTACATGCATACCCATCCCCAAACGCACTGCACTGCAGGAAAATGGTTAGCTCTTGGTAAATAAACACATTATCATAATATTACCATTAATAATATTCAGGGATATGGCTCAGTTTATATTGAGCCGATTAGGTAAACATGTGTATTTGATAAATAAGCTGAAATAAAGATTCAGTTGCAGTGTCTCCCCGCTGGTGTTCTGGCTCTGTCATCCAGCCGTTGGTGCCCGGTGAAAAGTTCTGCAAACCCTTAGCATAAAATGGCCTGGTTAAGTCATCCAGAGAACACCCTTGCAGCCTGCCCCTTACCTAGACCGGCTCCCCCCCAGGATGGACTACAATCTCACATTTAGTTTACTCATTTGTATTGGGATTGTAGTCCATCCCGGGAGCTAGCTTGGAGCGGTGACTACTTTACAACACACACAGGGACCATGGGGAACAAAAGTAGCCCCCCCTCCAGAAGGAAGGACAGTGTCAGCACCAATTCAGAGATGATTGGAGGATCTACAGCCGAGTGATACACAAATAAGATACATTGTTGTTCATAGTTAAGATACTTGAAATTACTTTGTATTTTTAAGATGTAATTCCTGAGTTTAGGGTCACTTTAAAAAATATTAATTTTAAAATTGCTGCTCACAATTCTCTTTGTTTTCAAGTTGCCTAAAAATACTACCAAGCGCTTCCTTTCTATGTCACGTTAAGGAAGGGGCTGGGGAGTTATGTGTACTGTAATGAACACCGTCTGTACTATGTTGAAAGATCTTCATTATCAGATGTAAACTAAATTTGCACACTGCCCTAACAATAGGGTTAAAGATCTTAAAGTGACATCTTGAAAAATCAAATGTCCCCATTTTGAAGGCTTATATGCAAGTTATTGACCATAAAAAGTGTATGGGGATCCGGGTACTGCTCTGGGGCACAGGAATCAATGAAAAACACACTTTTAAAAAATACCGTTTTTAAAGGAGCAGTGTATTTAATATCGGACATGTGCATCAGCAAAAAATTCCTTTAGTTTCTTTTCGTTTTGATTCGAATTTGACGTTATTTTGTTTTTCGGGATTCGGGTTCGAAAGTCAATTTGTTTCGGGATTCGGACGAAATGCGTTAGCGATAGTCTGTACGGATTGTCGTTTCGTTTGTTGGACGATATTCGTACAATGTATAGAACCTGCTGCAGCAAAACTGACATTTCTAAAGAAAAAAAAAAAAGTGTGCGCTTTCCCCTCCCAAACAATACTAGACCCTTAAGGTCTGTTAGGAATTTTAGGAGGGACCCCATGTAAAAAAATAAAGTGTGTGGGGTTCCCCCTTAAAGTCCTACCAGGCCCTTAAGGTCTGGTAGGAATTTGAAGGAGGAACCCCACCCCCAAAAATGGGAAAAAAGTGGGGTCCCCCCTAAAATTACATACCAGACCATTAATCTGAGCACAGGCCTGGCAAGGCAGGAAATGGGGGGGGGGGACGAGCGAGCAAATACCAGGTCACGTGCCCTCGGTACAGGGAGGTTGCTTTTCCTGGAAAAGCACCTTGTCCCCATGCCAATGGGGACAAGGGCCTGTTCCCCACAAGCCCTGGGGCGTTGGTTGTTGGGGTGCAGGCCGGGGGGCTTATTCACATTGTGATACCCCTTTAATAAAGGGGCATCCAGATGCATCCCTCTACCTTGTGAATGAGTAAGTAAGTACTTATACCCCTACCCATTCACTAAAAGGTTAAAAGATATTGGAAATAAAAACACCATACTTTTAGAAAAAAAAACTTTAATTGAAAAAAAAAACCAAAAAATAGATCCACCGATGTAATCCAGGGTCAATCACGACATCCAGCGTTGTCCACGACGAAGACTCGGCGAAATAAAAATTAAAACAATAACAAATAAATAGAAATCATTAAAAAAAAGACGACCGCCGTCCCGTCCGCTTGCGACAAACACATCTGGCATTCTGAAAGATGGCGGAAAAATATAATCAATTGGGCGGAGCTAGCGGTGACAGCTAGCGGCGACAGCTAGCTCCACCCAACTGTTTACAGTTGTACGGCATCTGACAGGTGAGCCATGATTGGGCAAAGTCATCATTACTGACTACCGCGTTGGTGTCATATTTGTGATATTAATAAAGGACTTTCAGACCTTTAAGACGATTGTTTGACTTCTTTTTTGGCTTAATTATTCATGGATTTCTCAATTTGGGCGACCCCTTTGTCGCGGGTGGTCCCTCGCTTTATGAAGAACAACTGAACTCAAGCCATTAAGATAAACTGATGAATTATTTTGATGGGTAAAGATTGGAGTCCAGTGCCTCGCCACCATCTCCCCATAAATGTTTCTCTCGCCTGCTGAAAGCATTCAAGTATAGAGAGGTAAGGCTGCACTATAATTACAATTCAAAAATAGAGGTTTAGACTACTACAAAGTTTCAATCGACGACTGGTTCTTTTTAAAGTGTTGTGGTGGGTCACCTGCACTCTGTACAGCATCTTGACCTATTTCATGACCAGTTGTGGTGCTCGTAGTGATAACACGGAGGGCAGCATGGTTTATAGAGTCACGAAACATGACGATCACCAGCACTCAACTTGAAAGCGTGAAGTGATTCTGCTTTTATTAAAGTATCATGTCAGAAGTGTCATTCACTGTTCTGTTATATCTATGGTATATACTCTGTTGTATTGTAATAAGGTAGAGAATAAAGCTGCGGCTTCCTTCCTGTTTCCAAGCCATGTGCAGCATGCGTATCAGACTGTGCGCTTGTGTTTCTCTGTGAGGCTGTGCAGGAAGTTCCAACCCGCAGAATCATAGGGGTCTATTCACAAAGCTACCGAAGGATCTAGCCGTAGCTTCGGCTGATCCGTCGGGTAGCTTCGGCCCCAGGACCCCTTCGGTTTAGGGCTGCTGTACGGGCTATTCACTATAGCCCATACAGCCCCCGAAGTTGGCCGAGGGACATCAAAAACACAGGCAAGCCCAAATCCATTTCAACGAAGTTGATTTTCATTGGAATCGACCAACACCGAAAGCATGCAAATTCTAAAACATAAACCTTCCACAGCAGCCAGAGGTATCAGTCTAATAACATCCTGTTTATTAATTCCCCTTTGCTGAATCAGTCAACATTCAGCCCCTCTGTTACTCAGCAAGTTATCCATGGCCCTAAAAAAAAAAAGACGTGTGAGGTCCTCCTCATTGCGTGCGATAAAGCACACCGTGTCAACGGTTTTGAGGTTGAACCTTCCCCTCGAAAAACATCCCCCTGGCCAGCCCTGAACACATTATTTGATTGGAAGTAGATGCTGATCAAAGCGACGTGAGTACAGTCGTCCTCTTTTCTTTTCACTCTCCTTAATTCTATTTAAATGGCAGTGAATGATCTCATTTATAAGATAGTTCTGCCGTTTTTTTTTCGCTTGGTGTGTTCAGTAAGCTCTCTGTCATGCCACGAGCTGCCTGATATTCCGTACTTGTTGGTCCAGACTGCCGGTCTGCTCTCGGCAACTTTAATTTGTCTGGGATAAAATAACTTAAAGATGTTTTGACTTGGCCTTGATTAGAGAGAAAAAAATATATTGGTTAATTAAAGTCTTCTATATTTAAGGATACTGTTGTCCTCTATTGAGGGCAGAGGCAAATGAGTTTTGCCAGGTGCGTCGTCTAAAACAACCGGCTCGGAATTTTCTATAAGTGTGCTGCTTGGAATGGAATGACGGTGAAAGAAAATCAAGTTTGTGATTCAACCTGTTTTGGAACGTGGAGTTGTTTTGATTTCTGACTTGCTCTGAACATATAGTGTCCCGCCTTACATAGGGCTCAGAGTCATTCACATCATTCTGTGACCCAAACAAGATGAATTGTAGTCCCGAGAATTATTGGTCAATCAGGTTCTTTAAAGTGACACTAAGCTCAGAGTTCAATCCTAAAAATACATTCAAGTACTTTTACTATGAACATAAAATGTATCTTATTTGTGTATCACTCGGTTGTAGATCCTCCAATCATCTCTGAATTGGTGCTGACACTGTCCTTCCTTCTGGAGGGGGGGGCTACTTTTGTTCCCCATTGTCCCTGTGTGTGTTGTAAAGTAGTCACCACTCCAAGCTCGCTCCCGTAATGGACTACAATCTCATGTTTAGTTTAGTCATTTGTATTGAGATTGTAGTCCATCTCAGGAGCGAGCTTGGAGCGGTGACAACTTTACAACAGGTAGGTCTTAGGGTCAGGAGGGGGGGCTTTGACACCAGAGCATCCCAGGTTGCTAAGAGTTTAGCAAGCTGGGATGCTCTGGCCAGAGCATCCTGCTCAGCTTGGCAAACAGTGACATCAGTGAGCTGGGTGGGACACCAGACAGAGGCAGAGGTAAGCCAACCTGGACCCACCCTGGCTCCACTAGTACTAGCACCCACACCCCAGAGAGGAAGGTAGGCCAACCCAGACCAACACATCCCCCCAGAACATGCTCCACTAACAAACGCACCCACAGTAACATGCGCTCTACTAGTACTAGCACCCCCACCCCAGAGGAAGTGGTAAGCCAACCTTGACCCAACACATCCCCCCCAGGAACATGCTCCACTAGCAATCCTCCACCCACAGTAACATGAGCTCCACTAGTACTAGCACCCCCACCCCAGAGGAAGTGGTAAGCCAACCTTGACCCAACACATCCCCCCCAGGAACATGCTCACTAGCAATCCTCCTCCCACAGTAACATGCGCTCCACTAGAACTAGCACCCCACACCCCGGAAACATTCTCTACTAGCACACACCCGAGGTAATACTGCCCTAAAACACATATGCGATGTCTTCATAGACAACTGGGGTGGCACTGCCTCCAGTCTTCAGGGATGACACAATGGACCCTTCCTCATGCCCTAGCTATAACCCGGGAAAGGACCAAAGAGGACCAGGCAACAATTAATCTTTAAAATTGTACACTGGAGCATTCCCACAACATTAAAACAAACTGAGAGAGGTTCTAACCCTTGTTCTCTCCTTTAAAAAAGGAATTTGTGTTGATGTTTGTGTCTTCCATGATCAGTAGAAGCACTCTCATTGGACGGGAGAGTTTGCATGGTTTAGCTGTGAAGGAAGACCCCCAGTAAGAAAGTGAAGCTAAATCAAAGAGGGGCACATAAAAGGCTCATCAGGCTAATAAAGGTGAAGGAAGGTGACTTGTGGTGCCTGCTCTCTGTCAGGAGCATTGCCTTTAACCCCTTCCTGCATACAATCCCTATTATAATGCTCCTTGGCACGATGCCCAATCTTGAGGATACGTCAATGAGGATATGTCAATGAACATCCTCCAGCAGAAAAAGGAACCTGTGCCGGCCTGCTAGTTCTGGGACCGCTCCAGTAGCCCCTGTCAGATACAGTGATCAGCATTGTTCACGATCATGTGACCACTCAACGGTCATTGAGCCTTGCACGGAAGCAAGCGAAGGCTCCGGCCATTAAAGTAAAATCAAACCTGCAAAAAAACCCCCCAAAAAACTAATAATATATATTTTTTTAATTCTAAAAAAATTTAAAAAAAGATTTATTTAAGCAAAATATGCATTTTGCCTACTTTTGTCCATTGGTCTGCTTATAATTTAAAAAAAATTAGCAGGGTATTCATTAAGAAAATGTAGCAAAAAAAAATATATATATGTGAATATATATTAAAAAAAATTAAAAAGCCTCATTCTTTGTTCAAATTTATGTTCTGTTTATTCATTTAAATTAATAAAAATGAAAAAAAAAAAGCAAAAAAAAAGCTATAAAGTCAAGTTAATGGACGGCGCTTAATTTGGTCTACGCACGGATGATCCCCCCCACCCCCCAAGCAGGCTGTGAAAGAGTTAAAGGTTTATAATGAATTACAGGTTCCCTTTAAATGGGCATTTAGCTGTTTGGCTGCAATCCCCCACCCCCGTTACCAGGAGAAGTTAGTCAAATGCCTCTCGTTTATACGCGTAATCATATAATTTTTTTCACTTATAGCAGAAAACAATTTTCCTTGTAGAGATTGTTCTTGTTTGCGGATGAATGGATCATATATCTTCCAGAGGAATAGAAGCCTTACTTCATGCGCAGGATTGGAGACATGGAGTCAGACACCAGATAGGGGCCATCTGGCCCACCTAGACTGCCCATTTACACTACAAAATGTTTTGGTGCTGCCAGGCTTAAGACTTTAATTACATACTTTGGAGGTTTCCCTTGTGGCCTTCAGAAGAAGACGAAAATTCTTTTGCTGTATTTACCCTGCGCCGCTCTGCTGTAGAGCACAATTCCCTTAATGGAACATTTTTGTTGGGCTGCGGGATGCAGTCCTGAAATGGGCTGAATCAGTTCTTGGTCATTAAGAGGCCACCCTGTTATCTGTGAGCCATTCACACTCACTGATTGAAATGCAGCCCCAACCAAGGAATTTAAAACACGTATTTAAGGGCAGGACGTCGTGTTTTTTGTTTTTTTTTCATGTTATGTCTGAATTTATTGAGTTTTTTTTTAAATGTATTTTTTAAGTTACAAAATTGCAAAAAAAAAGAAAAGGTCCATACAGAGGAGCTTTATATTATGTTTTGTTTTATTTTTTTTGGTAATGTGTTCATATATTCTTTGATTTCTGTACAGTAGCAGCAATATTTCTAGGTGTTACCCAATAAATAAAGTAGATATAAACCCAATCATTAAAATCCTATAAAATCTGTAATGATTGTAAAGTCTCCAGAGCCGGGTCACCCTAACTCTTCTGTATTAAATTTTATTGTAACTGTACTGTCTGCCTTGTTGGTGCTCTATAAATCCTGAATAATTATTATAATAATAATAACAATAATAATAATTTGATAATTTCAAAAGTCATTTGTACTCTTTCTAAATCTATTTTTTTAATTAAAATAATATCTGTTGATTATTTCCTTTTTTAATAATTTGTTGTTCATATTTTCTTTGATAACTGTACAGTAGTAGAAATAATTTTAGGTGTTATCACTGATCCCTCCCTTTTAGATTGCAAGCCCTCAGGGGCAGGGCCCTCCTTACCATCTTGTCTTGAATTGTATTGTGATCGTAATGACTTCCTTATATTGTAAAGCGCTGCGCAAACTGTTGGCGCTATAAATCCTGTATAATAATAATATTTTCTTTAATTTCTGTACAGTAGTGGTAATAATTCTAGGTGTTACACAATAAATAAAGTAGATATAAATCCAATCATTAAAATGCTATAAAATCTTTAATGATTGTAAAGTCTCTAGGGCCGGGCTCTCCTAACCCTTCTGTATTAAATTGTATTGTGACTGCACTCTCTGCCTTTATGTTCTTTTTGTAAAAAACTGTGCAAAATGTTTGTGCTATATAAATCTTGAATAATAATAATAATTTGGTCATTTCAAATGTTTTTCTCTTTCTAAATCTATTTTTTTAAATAAAATAATATCTGTTGATTATTTATTTTTTAATAATTTCTTGTTCTTATATTTTCTTTGATAACTGTACAGTAGTAGAAATAATTCTCGGTGTTATCATTGGTTCCTCCCTTTTAGATTGTAAGCCCAACCTAACTACTGAAATGTCACTTTCTCATACAATCCATCCCCACACAGCTCCCTCCTCTTTTTAATTCTATGTTTTCTAAAATTAAAATAATTTCTGACAATACCTGATGATCTTTTATTTTTTAATCGTTTGTTGTTCCTATTTTTGTCGATTACTGTAGAGTAGTGGGAACAATTCTAGGTATTATACCACAATTAAAATAGATATAAACCCAATCACTAAAATCCTTTATATTCTGTAATGATTGTAAGCTCTCAGGAGCCGGGCCCTTCTAACCCTTTTGTATTGTAACTGTACTGTCTGCCTTTATTTTGTAAAACACTGCGCAAACTGTTGGTGTTATAAAAATACAAAAAAATATTATTATTATTGTTATTATTATTGTATTAATTTGGTAATATAATTTCAAATGTAATGTTTACGCTTTTTACATCTATTTTTTGTGAAATAATACATGATAATAAAATTAACAATGTACTTTGCGTTTAGCTATAATTATATTAATAATAATAACAATAAAAATGTAATTTAATTTCAAAAAGTCATGTTCACTCTTTTAATTAAAACAATACCTGCTGATCCTGCCATATAGGTCCATGGTTGGGAACTTCTTGTTATGGGGTGACAATGCTTTTTTCTCTTATTCCGAATTGTTCTCCTGGGTTGTCACCCTGTCACATGTGCTTCTGGTAGTAACGCTGAACATGCAGCTTAGGAAACTCCTTCAGATGTGGCATATGGGGGGGTGGGGATGACATAAAACCACCACCTGAGCCCACTTATAATCCTCCTCAATTAAACAACCGCGGTCACTGGCTATATAACCCGGTCCAAAGCTGAGCGCCATCCAGCCCGGAAGGAAGCTCCTTTTGCTGCCTCCCAATCAGCTGCGGATGGTGAATTCCCTGCCTGCTGCACATAAACAAAACGTATACAGCCACATGACTATATTTGGTCAGTGCCATATAAGGTCGATGATGTCACCACCAGCATCCCGCCTCTTTGTTTATGTGCAGCTGTGGGAGGAAGAATGCCCTGGTCCGCAGCTGATTGGGCAGGTAGACCCATTTCTCTTCGGGGGTTCAGAGGAGATCAGGTTCGGACAGGATCCGGTCTCATGCCTAGTTGGAAACCAGGGGTATTCAGTGCTGGGGGGTGTGGTGAGGTAAACCTGGGGTGTATTGTCAGAGGTGTAACTACAGATGATGGGGCCCCATAGCAAAATGTTGATGCCCCCACAAAGGAATATAATGTACAACATAGTAAATGTGGTGCAGGCGACAGGAGTATAATGTACAACATAGGGTATAAAGTTCAGAGGTCAGAATTATAATGTACAATATAATGAATATAGTGCAGGGGTCGGGAGTATAATGTACAACATCATGAATATAGTGCAGGGGTCGGGAGTATAATGTACAACATCATGAATATAGTGCAGGGGTCAGGAGTATAACGGAAAACATACTGAATGTGGTGCTGTCGTCAGGAGTACAATGTACAACATAGTGAATCAGGGCCGGTGCTAGGATTTTTGCCAACACAGGCAATGTTGATTTTTTGCGCCCCCCGCAATCAACCCCGACCCCCCCC
>NW_017307664.1:377416-407374 GCF_000935625.1 Nanorana parkeri | reverse complement strand
TAGCTGGCCGGTGACTGCTAGAGGATCTCGACACGCGCGGCACCTCTGGCAGTTGTCGGCCAGCTAAATTAGGACCCCCACCTGGAGCTCCTCCCATCGGACCAGCGCTGACTCGCCGCTGCTCTCCCGCACCGAAGGTACGTGAAGAAAAAAAAAAACATAGCGCAAGCATCGGCGCATTTTGACAAGTACACGTACTTGTCAAAATGCCCTGTTTTTTCCGCCCTCACCCTGCAGCGCCCTCAGGCGGCCGTATGACTTGCCTTGCGGTAGCGCCGGGCCTGTAGTGAATGCGGTGCAAGGGTCAGGAGTGTAATGTACACCATAGGGTATAAAGTACAGGGGTCAGGAGTATAATGTACAACATAGTGAATATAGTGAAGGGGTCAGGAGTATAATGTACAACATAGGGTATAAAGTCAGGGGTCAGAGGTATGTAAGGTACAGCACTGTGTACAGAGTGCAGTGGTAAGTAATATTGTGCCCTTTAATGTCGGCCAATGAGAGAAAATATGTCCCAAATCTGTTGTAGGAAAGTGGAGTTAAGACCCCCCCACCTCCATCCAAAAATGGCTAGTCCCTCCTTTCCTCCCCCCACACAGGACCCCTAACGTCAGAGTGCCTGTGTGGGTGCAGAAGTGTAATTCGTATATACACAGGTTGCAGCGTGATTTGCATATGCATAATTCATATGCAGATACCAATGACGCTCATTGATACACAAACCCTACACTGATTTGGATATGAATTAGGTGTAGGCACAATGTAACAGGGGCGGGAGAGACTGTAGCACAATGCTCATGCAGGGGGGGAGAATGTGACCGCTGAAGGGGCTGTAGTTAGACAGCAGAGCGGGGTGATGCGAGACAAAGCCTCTGTACACAGGACTATGGGACTAAGGTGAAAATGTGAGAACGTTCCACACAATCTGGGACTGTTAGGAGGTATGTCAGTACAACATTATGGACCAGAGCTGCGGCCCAAACTTGTTAGGGAAAAGGGGATAAACTCTAGGGTATTTGGGGTGTTCAGAGGGGTGTGAGGTAAATCTGGGGTGTTAGGAGGGGATGTGAGGTAAATATGGGGTGTTCAGTGGGGATGTGCGGTAAATATGGGGTGTTAAGAGGGGATGTGAGGTAAATCTGGTGTGTTAGATGGGGATACGATTGCTGCACGGTGAGGTTACATAGTTACATAGTATTTGGGGTTGAATAAAGACATAAGTCCTTCAAGTCCAACCAATATAGGTCCACGCATCAAAGGTAAATCTGGTGAGGTAAAAAAGGTGAGGTAAATCCGGGGTGTTCAGAGGGGTGTGAGGTAAATCTGGGGTGTTGGGAGGGGATGTGAGGTAAATCTGGGGTGTTCAGTAGGGTATGAGGTAATTCTGGGGTGTTAGAAGGGGATGTGAGGTAAATATGGGGTGTTATGTCAGTACAACATTATGGACCAGAGCTGCGGCCCAAACTTGTTAGGGAAAAGGGGATAAACTCTAGGGTATTTGGGGTGTTCAGAGGGGTGTGAGGTAAATCTGGGGTGTTAGGAGGGGATGTGAGGTAAATATGGGGTGTTCAGTGGGGATGTGCGGTAAATATGGGGTGTTAAGAGGGGATGTGAGGTAAATCTGGTGTGTTAGATGGGGATGTGAGGTAAATCTGGGGTGTTCAGGGGGGTGTGAGGTAAATATGGGGTGTTAGGAGGGGATGTTAGGTAAATATGGGGTGTTAGGAGGGGATGTGAGCTGGGGTGTTCAGAGGGGATGTTTGTTCAGGGGTGTGTGTGAGGTAAATCTGGGGTGTTCAGGGGTGTGTGTGAGGTAAATCTGGGGTGTTCAGGGGTGTGTGTGAGGTAAATCTAGGTTGTGTGTGAGGTAAATCTGGGGTGTTCAGGGGTGGTGTGAGGTAAATCTGGGATGTTCAGGGGGTGTTTGTGAGGTAAATCTGAGATGTTCAGGGGGTGTTTGTGAGGTAAATGAGGTAAATCTGGGGTATTCCGGGGGTGTATGTGAGGTAAATCTGGGGTGTTCAGGGGGTGTGTGAGGTAAATCTGGGGTGTTCAGGGGGGTGTGAGGTAAATCTGGTGTGCTCAGGTGTGTGTGAGGTAAATCTGGGGTGTTTGTGAGGTAAATCTGGGGTGTTTTGGGGTAGTGTTTGTGAGGTAAATCTGGGGTTAGAGGGGATGTGAGGTATATCTTGGGTGTTCAGTGGGGGATGTGGGGCAAACCTGGGGTGTTCATATGGGAAGGGGGTGTCTCAGTGTATAGCAGTGCTCCCAGTTATCCGCCAAGGAGTAATTACCCGTCATTAGGCCACCCAGCAGGCCAGATATTAGCACCACCCTGCCATTTGGTCACCCAACCCCCCCAAGTCCAGGAGAGGCTGAAGCTGAATTGAGGGTAAGACAGTTGACATTTACTATTATATAACAATTTCTATCTATCTACACACAGATAGTCTTTGAAATAATTTCACGCTGTCTTCATTATTTCAGCTCATGGCATTTCTGTACAAAAATTGATTTCCCACAAATCTTGCCCCTCACCAGACACCGTACAAGGAAAGCAGGAAGCTGATAGGGCAAAGCTAGAGCAGCATGAGGCAGCGGCGGCCATATTTACAGATGGAAAACAGTCCGTTTCTCGTATTTGATAGGATCGCGGCAGCCATATTTACTGCTGGCACTTTGTCTTTTCAGCCATGTTTGTTGTGGGCGCCCATAGACGTTCATGTGGGTTGCTTGCTGGAGTTGATTTGGGCACCTCGGCCTGAGAGCAGCTCACAGATCTGCTACTGTCCATAGAAAGGCGGTAAGTGGCTGCAGGACAGTGCTTGATGTGTCTGCAGCATAATCATACTGTACAGTCACATGGACTACAAATGCATGCAGCTTGTCATCACACTTTGCAGTGGATGCACAACACTGTGCCCATGTGTCATGCACGGCAGTGGCAATCATTAGCAACTTTTCTTTTTGCATACTGTCACCTAGAAGTTCTGTAAGTGGACGCAGGATGTTACAGCCTGATTACACATTTAGCATTTTTTTTAGGTAGATCTAAACCCAATGACTAAAATCTCATATAAACTTTGACATATTAATATGCATGTCAGCACTGAGCGAGTTACATTTAGTTTGCTAAAGCATTTCTATATTTGCCACAATTGGCATTTATTTTGCTGTTGCATCTTAGTGCAACTGATCTCCTGCAGCCTCTTTGCAGTCATATGCACCCCAGGGATTGCTGCACTGGGGGAGGATTACACAACGGTGATAACATTGGGCCATGCCTGCTTATTATGTGTTGCGGCCTCTTATAGTCTTCATTTGAAGCTTGGTTGACAACGCAGAAGTACAAATGGGAGTCAGGAACAGAGCGTTTTCACCGGTAGACGGTCCCTACTGGCGGGATCACTAGTAGTGGCCCGTGTGGAACTGTCAGTGGCGCACCCCCCTCCTGGCCCATTAGTTATTATAATACAGGATTTACATTTGTGGCCAAAAGTTTTGAGAATGACACAAATATTAATTTTCACAAAGTCTGCTGCTTCAGTGTTTTAAGATCTTCTTGTCAGATGTTACTCTGGTCTACTGAAGTATGATTACAAGCATTTCATCAGTGTCAAAGGCTTTTATTGACAATTACATTAAGGCCCCATTCACACTGAGCGATTTATCGCGCAATTTTTGCAGCGATATCGCTCATATTTCCACGCGATATCGCTCTATGTAGCTTCTCCAATCCATTTCAATGGAGCTGTTCACATCTCGTCGCTCAATATCGCTTGTAGCTTGTCGCTCCTACATGACCCTTTTTTCGAGCGATTTCGAGCGATATTGCTCCTGATTGCATACAGCCCAATAGGAAAAAGTTGCGCGACACGTCGCTCAATATCGTCGTGGGGCCTAAAGGAGAACTATGAGGTGAGGGAAAATCACTCATCCTCATGGTTCGAGCCGACCTGTGACAATAAAACTGATCGGGAAGTGAGCGAACGCATACCGCAGCTCGCTCACTTATCGATCCTGTCCCTGCAGAGAGCCGTGGCTGTCAGACACCGCTCCCCGCAGGGACTCAACTGTATATAGCGCCAACAGTTTGCACAATGCTTTACAACATTTGGGGAGACAGTGCAATCAAGAACATTTTCAACCGGAGTTCTTCTTTATTATAGCAGCTGCTAATGCTTATTGCGCCACATCTATGCGCTTCCCTCTCCCCCTTTTGTCTTTCAAGTTTTACATGCATTCCTTGCACTTAAGGAGAGCTGCAATGGGACCTGGAGGCTTAAAGCACATTTCTACTTTTGCAGTCACATTTTAAGAACACACACACTGACACACTGACACACTGACGCACACACTGACACACTTAGAATACATTAGAAGAACTCTGGGCAAAACTTTTATTAAGCCTTGCAGTGGGCCTACCTCATCACTTCAAGGCTTAAGTGGTCGTTTTTGTCGAGGTGCTAAAATAAAGTTATACCCGATCCTCAGAGCTGGCCAGTTGTGACAGCGCTCCCTCCAGCCTGTCTCCTCCTCCACTGAAGCGATGGCATGTCCCTTCGGCATCCTCACATCCTAGACACTGTGTACAGAACGTGATGACTCGAGGATCTTTAGACTGCTGCAGCGGAGGGGGAGCGAGGGTAGAAGGACCGGTCTAAGAGCAAGCCGGCTCAGAGGAACGGGTGAGTATAACATTTTATTTTAGCATGTAGACAAAAACTAGCAGTTAGCACTGCGCGGGGGGGAGGCACGAGGTGGGGTAGCCTGATACGACTTTCCCGACCAGTTGCATTAGAAGTAAATAGCAGTAGAACTGAAGCCAAAACTTTTCCTATAGCTTTGGATAGTAAGGGAGGGTTATAACCCCTGTCAGCTCTTATTTTGCCATCTGTGTCCCATTGAGGCGATTTCCCTTCACATCATGTTCAATTACCTTGGCGTGCTGTTCGTAATGAATGGCTAAACAGCGTCAACGGAAGAATCTCCCGCTACAGGCTGCTGCAGGGGTGGGCAAACTCCAGCCCTCCAGCTTTAGTGAAACTACAAATCCCATGATGCCCCTGTCCCTGGGAGTCATTAGAGAGAGAGAGAGAGCTCAGTTTGCACCCGTTCCATTTGCGCCGTTTCAAAATAGTGCCCTTTCCGGTGGTCACATGACTACCATTAAAACAATAGAGCCGCCTAGTGTATCCTTCCTCCGCAGACCTCATCTGTGGAAGGATACGCAGGGGAATGCTAAACAACTGCAAGTGGCTAGAATACTAACAGTACAGTACCGTGCAGAGTCTCTGGAGGCTGGATCGGGGCACAGGTGGTGAATGGCGGCACAGGAAGGGGCTCTGCACAATCAAAAAACTGTGGACACCTACAGAGGCACACAGAGGGCACTTGGAGATATGGTGGTGCACACATGGAGATGCACTGTTGGCACAGGGATACACATGGAGATGTACACAAGCACCTAGAGACATGCTGGAGGCACAGAGGGTACACTTGGAGCTACAGAAGAGCATAGGGGTACACTTGGAGATATGGAGGAGCACAGGAGAACACTTGGAGATACGGAGGAGCACATTGGGTACACTTGGAGATACGGAGCAGGACATGAGCTACACTTGGAGATACGGAGGAGCACATTGGGTACACTTGGAGATACGGACCAGGACATGAGCTACACTAGGAGATACGGAGGAGCACAGGGGTACACTTGGAGATACAGAGGAGCACAGGGCTACATTTGGAGATACAGAGGAGCACAGGGCTACATTTGGAGATACAGAGGAGCACAGGGCTACATTTGGAGATACAGAGGAGCACAGGGCTACATTTGGAGATACGGAGCAGAACACGTGGTACACTTGAACATACAGAGGAGAACATGGGAACACTTGGAGATGTGGAGGCACACAGAAGTTCATTTAGAGATATGGAGGCTCATAGAGCCACGCTTGTGGCACAGGGGTACCTTTGGGGATACAGAGGCACATAGGTGCATGCTGGTGGCACAGGGGTATACTTAGCCATATGGAGGTTTTTCAGCGGCTGTCTCCCCTCACTCTCTCTTCTGGCTATAATACTGTTCAGCATTCATAACATTCACTACAAAGCTCTATATATAGTATATTATGCCACTTATGTCATTTTTGAGAGAGGCCCGGAACCTAACTCCCTCACTTCCCATTGACTTACATTTTATACTGAGTTTCAATTTTCATCGGTTTCTATTTGCAACCATTCCTTATGGAACTTAACCCTGGTGTAAATTGAGGGCTACCTGTGTGTGTGTATATATATATTAGGGCTGTGCAAATTAACGATTAATTTCTCGATTAATCGTTAATCTTTTTGATCGATTACAAAAATTTTGATCGATTAAACTTTTTTTGAAACTTTCTGCATGAGCGCCAGCCAAGGCATTGGCCTATACACATACAGCACAGCAATGAAGTAATAAAATGAACTGGGATCACACTAATCCAGCACGTTATTATTCTGAGTTGCCCCACTCAAGCGGCGGCCATATTGAGTGGGGCACGTGAGATTAATAACGTGCTGGATTAGTAACGTGCTGGATTAGTGTGATCCTAGTTCATTTTATTACTTCATTGCTGTGCTGTATGTGTATAGGCCAATGTAGTTCGATCTGTATGTGCGGTATAATTAATCAAAATTAATCGATTAAGAAAAAAATCGATTAATCGACCACGAAAATTTTAATCATTACCAGCCCTAATATATATATATATATATACACTATATATTTCTGTGTAGTCACCACCTGCGATCACACCTAATATAACTTCATGCAAGCACATCACAATGCATGTAAATGCTCTGGAGATGTACTCGACAAACTCATGGTAGGAGGTTGGATCGAATTCTTGGATCCAAACTGTGTTTTATGACTTCGAACACATGTGAGTAAACCGCCTAGGAAACACGAGCGAAGGCCAGAAACAGCGCACATTCACCCGACAGCCAGGAATCTGCTTGTTATATCAGGTCAGTGATGCAGAGTGATAATAAGGGCATTAAACCCAATGAATGGATTCAGCTATATTGCAAAACAGCCGTTGAATCACACCGTATTAAATGGGATTATTTGAAAATTCTTTTCCATTTATGACTTTTTTTTTTCATCCAATCCAATAGCTGATGCAATCTTCCAGGTCTTTAAGAAAACCACAGTGTAAAATTTGGGATAATAGCGGGTTTCTGAAGAATCTGCATAGCGAGACAATGAGTCTGCGACTAAGGTGCAGTCAGGCGTATTTTAAGACTGAGATAGGGCCGGGAAAACGTGAGTTGTTAAGTAAATTAGATTTCGGGGTCGAGTGGTTGCCGCTGTTTATGTTTGGCGCAGAACTCCCGGCGAAGACATCGCCCTAAAGCTCCATCTAAACTTAAGTAACCATTTTACTAAAGAACTAGTGCTGGAAGCTAACATTCCCATTGTGACAATAGAGTATTGGAAAAAGTGATTCAAAGTATAAGGGAGAATCCAACAATAAAGGCAATTTATAAATGAGGCGGTAACAGAAACAGAGAGAAGCTTGCGCAATGCAGTTCAGCTCTCGGAGTTTGCTCGAGTGGTAGTCACGTGGACAGAAACATGGACGCTTCATTGCACCATTGAAGAACAATGTGCCGTAGTACACTTTCTTCAGACAGAGGGAGTGAGGCCCCATTCACACGTAGCGACATACCTTTTGCAGCGGCCGGGATAGCGCGACTTTTGGGGCGACGATCCAGCGCCGGTAGCGTGACCACCTCCGTCGGGCTCCATTAGAAAAAAGCAAAATCCGCAGAAAAAAGGGTCCTGTAGAAGCGGCCCGCGACGAGCGACACGGAGCTAAGACAGCTCCGTTGAATATCATTGGCCGGCGACTTCTCGCGATATCGCGCGGCAAAAATGCGCGATATCGTGGCGGAAATCGCGCCATATATCGCTACGTGTGAATGGGGCCTGAAACCGGTGGAAATTCGACGTCGGATGTTAGCTCAGTATGGCCATAGCACCATGAACCTTTTTTCACCTCAGAGTCCTCCTCTCACACCAGGAGACCTTCTTAAAATCAGAAGTCCCCCTTCACATCAGAGTCCCCCTCTTTCAAATCAAAGGCATGATGATGTGTGAAAATTCCACGGCACCCCTATGGAAGCCAGAAGGCACCCCAGGGTGGCACGGCACCCTGGTTCAGAAAGGCTTGTCTAAACCCATCTTTAGTAGAATAAGGAAAGGTTAGAACTTCTGTTTTTATTGTTCGTGGCTTTTGGTCGTGGTGACTGTTTGTATTCCGGGGTGTTGTGGGGACAGAAAGGGAGATGAAATCGTTGACTGAAATCCAAACCTGAAATGTTGACTCTTCCACACTATATCCACAACCCAACTGGTTCATCTACCCCCATCTCCTGGCTGGGAGACAAGCACCATAGAATTCAATGGGGATGTACTGCACAGGTGTGGCCAGGAGAAGGGGATGTCTAGTACAGGATGGAAACAACAGAGGCTGGGCCCGTCGGAACTCGGTTAGTATACATCTATGCATGGGGAGGGAGAGATGACCTCACCGTAACGAGACCTAAAGGATAAGTGCACTTTGTTTTTAAGGGCCAGTAATGCTATGTGAATGGGAACATGTAACAAATATGTAGTAGGCGTTATCCCAATTTGGCGACAAAAGTGGAAATACACTTCAAATTTTATGTAGTGTGTGATATAAATAATATTATCGCCAAGATGCTGCGCATACTGATAAAAAGAACAGTTTCTGAAATAATAAAGTAAAGCTGTGCACTGGCATAAAATATTTGAGATTGGACTTGTAATTAGTAGAAAGTTTCTCCATTTATCTGAATTTTTGTATTTGTTGTCTTAGACCAGATGAGCCTCAATGCTGCAGGGACCACGACTGCCCTGTCTTCATCTGCCTCTTCATCGTCTGGGAAAGGAGCTGGAAAGTTAACCAGTTTTGTCCCTGAGCTCCAGAGCATGATGTAAGTGCCTTCTCTCTTGGCTATGTGCTAATTTATGTGGACCTGTTATAGAGCTGCATATGTAAACATTGAAAACAAAAGGGAACAGAGCGCCACCTCTGTGTGTAAAATCGTTTATTGCAATAAATAAAACAAGGGATAAAAGTACTCACAAACGTTTTCATCAGGCTTTAACAACAAATGAGAGGCCACACTGTCTGTTAACCCCACGTGGTATATCCCCGACCATGTAACACGGTAGTCTCCGGTCACATCACCATCCACCGACCGCAGTCAGCCAAGATTGACGCATTTCAGGGGCAAGCCCCCTTCCTCAGAATCTGAGGAAGGGGGCTTGCCCCTGAAACGCGTCAATCTTGGCTGACTGCGGTCGGTTACATACCGTGTTACATATATTCGTGGTGGAAGCCCCAGAGCCTTGGATGAGCAGCCCCTCAAGTCTGTGTAAAAAAACTGTGATAAATTGTTGAAAACTTTGAGTGTGCAACAGCAAGTGGATTGTTCAGCTGGCAGCCATTAGCGCCAAGAGCTAAAGAAAACTTTTTGTCTGATATGTAAACATTGGGCTGGTTACCTGAACTCCAGACAAATGGGTAACGTGTGAAAGGTCTTATCTGGCTAAGGATTTGTACTTTTGTTCAGCCACTTTTGTGTTTCTTACAGCCAGAAGGGTGACACAACTTTCTCTGCTAGTGTTAAGGAATACAGTATTGTCAGCTGCCCCCCCAAAGCCTGCTCTTTGGACAATAAGCAGACATTAATTATTAAATCGGCAACAGCATACTGATAAGACATCGACTACTAAATCCTCCTGTCAGCGTGTTACATGTCAGCACAGTCTGATTGACTCGTAGTGCTGACCGTCCCTGTAGCAGTCTGAATACTGCTATGCAAATCCCTTTGATATCAAGACAGAGTTAGATGCATTGCTTACGGTATGTACAGATACATTGTTATTTTTTACATGATTTGTTTTTCAAGTGTACTGTAAGACAAAGTGAGCTTATCCTATTTGCACCATTTCACTGACCCAGTGTAACCCACCCACTGACTTAGCGTAATCCACTCTCCCCCTCTACAAATGCGTTCATCCCTAGATCCAATGGACGTGTCATCCAGTGTCTGTGTACATCCAGTGCCGCAATCCTCACTCTCCTGTCTGCGTCTCCACATTACAGTCCCATAGACTTCTATGGGCCTATGTCCCGAGGTCCTAATGTACAGGAGTAGCCATAAACTCTTGTGTCCTGGGCTTACCTGGCCCTTATGGGTGACTGTGACAGCCATGTCAGGTGTCAAGAACGGCAGGAGAACGTCCATTCATTGATTTCCCTTGTATAATATGAACCCAGAAGTGCTCAGCTCTGAGCTTTAGTGGGTGGGAGCTCGTTTACATGCCGGTGAACTCCTGGATGCAATATCAAATGGGAGTTTGTTTAGATTTTCTCTCTTGGCTTCCGGTTATGTAGTAGAAATGAAGCTGCATGACCACTTGTACATCGGCATGAATATGCTGCCTACCCCCCCATGTGTCCTGAGGCTACTTGTCTCTTCTGAATGCCCAGGATGTTCATGGCAGGTGTCAGGATGCAGAGCAGTAGGAGACCAGCGAATATCCGAATTGCTGATCTCTTCTGGAAAGAATGAGCCCTGAAGTGTTCAGCCCTGATCACTTCCAGGTTCAGATTGCCAAATACTGGTTGTGGAAGAAGCCAACTGAGCTGTGGACAATTTGGGTAGTGTAGTATACTTTTTCACCATTACATGGGCATATGCAATTTTGAGTCTTGACATACCTGGTATCTATTTATTCGACACGGCCTCTTCTTTTATATTTTTGGGAATTGATCTAAACTGGAGCAGACAGAAACGGGAGCAGATGTGGATGGCAACCAATCAGCTTCTCTCTTCAGTTTGTTCAGTTAAGATTTGAAAATGAAAAAGAGAAGCTGATTGGTTGCCATGCACAGCTGCTCCAGTTTTGATAAGTTCCCTTCTTTGTATAGTCTTGTGTCTATGTGCACAATGTGCTCTGATTAGTTCCACTTTGTTACGGGGGGGCGGGGGGTCAGTCCCATCGACCCTGACTTCATATCCAATCCATGTCAACGACCATTCCGCTTTTTCTCTTTTGTTATAAATAACAATTTTTAAGGATTTCTTTATGTCTCACAAGTCCATAATATGTGAGCCATGTAGAGAAAAAGAATTTCGGAATGTTTTGAAATTGTCTCGTGTTTCTGTTAGAGTTGAATGTGTGAAATATTCTCCTATAATAAACAGAATAAGTTGCATATGGTAAATCAATTGGCAGGGCTGCACAAGGTTTCTTTCAGCTTCTGTTGGCGGTTTCATCTGTAATGGACTTTCTAGGTATGTAGAAAGTGAACCCAGGGGAGCTGAGACATACAAGACGGCCAAGACCCGAGGAAGCTCTCCCTGTAGGGCAGGGGTGCCCAGTAGGTAGATCGTGATCTAGCAGTAGCTCTCAAAGCTGATGCTGGTAGATCAGGAAGGGAGTGAATGGCGGCCCCTTTATTCCATTTGGGTATATTTATTTAGCTGTACACACATGATTACCTATTAGCCCGAGTCAAGACTCTGCTGAGCCAAGCTCCCTGACACCTTTCTGGTGGATACTGGGGGTTGTAGTGCTATGTATTACATCAAAGAATATTAGTTTACACAGCCTGTTACACTGCACTGTTTGCAACATACAGCAAGGAGAGCCAGGAGAGAGAGCGGGGAGAGACAGCCGGGAAAGAGAGAGAGGAGATACAGCCAGGAGAGAGAGAGAGGAGAGACAGCCAGGAGAGAGAGAGAGGAGAGACAGCCGGGAAAGAGAGAGAGGAGAGACAGCCAGGAGAGAGAGAGAGGAGAGACAGCCGGGAAAGAGAGAGAGGAAAGACAGCCAGGAGAGAGAGAGCGAGGGAGGGTTTTTTTCGTTGGTAGATCTCATGTAGCTCGTCATTTGAAAAGTAGATCTTAACACAAAAAATTGTGGGCACCCCTGCTGTAGAGTCTAGTGGTGCCGGGGGAAAGTGCTAGTTACCCTCCAGGGCTAAAGTTTGGTTTTCTGTTCTTTGGTTTTGTTCTTTTTAAAATCAAAAATAATTCATATACATGAGGAGCTGTGTAGCATCACTGTTGTAGCATCACTGTTGTAGCATCACTGTTGTAGCATCACTGTTGTAGCATCACTGTTGTAGCATCACTGTTGTAGCATCACTGTTGTAGCATCACTGTTGTAGCATCACTGTTGTAGCATCACTGTTGTAGCATCACTGTTGTAGCATCACTGTTGTAGCATCACTGTTGTAGCATCACTGTTGTAGCATCACTGTTGTAGCATCACTGTTGTAGCATCACTGTTGTAGCATCACTGTTGTAGCATCACTGTTGTAGCATCACTGTTGTAGCATCACAAGTTTTACCTGCTTAAGTTTTCCCCTTCCTGGTCCCTCCCCATCATACCTTTTATTTTAGACCCAGAGGCATCATCATTAAAGCATATCTATGGTCACAGACTAAAAATAAATATGTATTTATTAATATATAATGAAGGGAATTTATCAACTGGAGCAGACAAAATCTGGAGCAGCTGAGCATGGCAACCAATCAGCTTCTCTCTTTCATTTTTAAATCTACTGAACAAACTGAAGAGAGAATCTGATTGGTTGCCATGCACAGCTGCTCCAGATTTTCTCTGCTCCAGTTTTGATAAATTCCCCCCACTGTATCTATGTATACAAATTAGAGGCGCACCGAAATAAAAATTTCGAAACCGAAATAAAAAAAATGTCAGGCCGAAATTGAAAATATTTTTGATTTGAACTTTTTCAAATTTTTTTTATCATTATCATTTTTTATTAAATATTTTTATTTTTTACTTTACTTTTAGGAGCTTTGGAGAAATATTGTTTAGACCCCTTATATTTCCCTTCTAAAATGGAAAAAGAGATTGAGGACACTCACTTGAGGTCCTCGATCTCTTTTTCTGTATCCCCAGTTATCAATGAACAGGAATCCTCTATACTGAGTGTTCCCGATCATTCATACATTGTGGAGATAGTATGTTTGCTATAGCTACAATTTCATTCATCATTGAGGATATAGTAAACATACTCTGTCCTCAATTATCTACACACACTCACTGATCACTGACTGCCTGTACCCGTTCTCCATCCTGACACGCTGTGACAGGAGGCTGAGCGGTATGGGAGGAGAGACACCGGCTGCTCGCAGCGCTCGGCCGCCTGTGACCGTTTCTCTCCTCCCCGCTAGGACACAGAGCAGCACCCAGCGGGGAGGAGAGAAAGCAGGGATGCACCGCTGTATCGGCCAGAAAATCGCACTTTCGGCATTATGCCAAAAGTGCAATTTTCAGCCAATATGTTTCGGCAGCCGATATATCGGTGCATCCTTAGTACAAATATGTAAGAATGTATATAAATCTGTATTTCTGTATTGAATTTCCATACATTCTATCTGACTCCTAATTAACCAGATCCATCTAGAAGTTTGTAAACCTACTTATTAAGGATGCCCATACACTGACACCATTTCACTCAGCCCTGTGAATGTACACTTCCATGTGTCACCACTCTAACTAAACCTGCCAATGTAACATTATCATTGCTTGCTGGGAGCAATGCATGATGGGTTATGTAGTCTTGAGAAATGGAGATTGCATCACATCAAGCAGCAGGGAAAGAGGGAATCCGGGAAGTTGTTGGAAGTGATGGGCAGACGGAAGGCAGCACTCACTACATAGAAGGTTAAAGAAAACTTTGATTGTATTATAAGAAACAACTCTACTATGTATTCCTATTACAATGCTGATATTATAAAAGGAGAGGAGATGAGGGGACTATCCAACTCCTTTTAAAAAGGACAGCTACTGCCTAACTATTGAGGAAGTTTGTTGAATGATTCTGATCATCAGACTTGGGACAAGTGATGTGCAGGGGTATGGTGTGAACTAAGTTCACCGAAGCCTGTGCTAAAACTGGCAAAGTAGCCCCCCTCCAGAAGGAAGGACAGTGTCAGCACCAAGATTTTTAAGATTTCATTCCTGATTTTAGTGTCACTTTAACTTGTTTGTGGATAGGGAGTTCTTCTAACATCTCCGGATTTTCCCTGCATGATAGCAAATCTTCACTTTTGATTTTAGGTTCACTTTATAGATTTATCATGATGGTTGGATAACGAGAATGATCCGCGCATCAAAAGGTCCTCCTTACAACTGATCTTTTCATAAACAAGCGTGCTCAGAATAGTCGAATGTGCTTATTTAAAAGAGAGCTATGAGGTAACCTTTTTATCCCATAGTTATCGTTAGGGTCACGGGAGGGCATATACTAACGTCCTCCTGTGACCCAAAGCTCAGTATATAGCGGGCTATTGCCCGCTATATACTGAGAGCGCCGCAGCCGGGACGGATCCCGACAATACTATCTAGAGGCAGAGCCAGCTATGCCCGCCCCCTCACCCATCCATCCCTCCAGTCAGCGCTGGAGGATCGGAGGGGGGGGGGGGGGGGGGGGGGAAATCCCTGTGGGGTGCAATGACTGACAGTCACCATTCTCTGCAAGGAGATGATCGGGAAGTTAGAGAGCGATGCTATTTGTTCACTCACTTTCCGATCTAGAGAGTCTAACTATGAGGATGAGTGTAAATCCCTCACCTCATAGTTCTCCGTTAAGGAGAAGGGGGGTTAATCCAGTGCAGACTTATCATAACTAAGGGGAAACCATAGCAGTGAGCTGGGAATGTCAGTCCTGACCCTGAAATTGGTCAGTCAAGAAGTGTCTGCAGAGGATTCAGAGTCCCACTGGCACGTGTTATTTTTCTTATTAGACCGTAATTGGCCAGATCAGGTTGCCATTATCGTATAGCCAGTTTTACAATGTGATGTGACTATATGTGTGTTATTGTATAAGAGGCATGTCTGCTTAGTAGCTCATTATTGCATGACAGATCTAAGCGGGCAGCCCCCTGTCCAGGCTCTATATTTTCTAATGCTGAAAATGTGAACGTTTCCAAAAGCCATTTATTCCTTGGTATTTCCTGACTGTAGGGTTTTTCTGAGTGGATAAAAATCACAAATCTTCCATAGACGAGTGTGTGTGTCCCAGGAGCTCTCATACTGTACTGCTGACGCATGTAAGATGGCCGGAGGGTCTTCAGCCAACGCTGAGAGGCAGAGATCCTTTATTTAGCCAAGTCAGATGCTCGGGACAGTAGACGCAGCTCCTAGCACTTGGGAGGTTTACAGACGCCATCTAGAAATGAGTTTTAATGGTGGGAATGTCGGAAAATGTGCTGAGCACAGTTGTAAAATATTATAGAACTGTGAACTTGTGAGGATCAAATGCTTTGCTGCGATAAAAGGCGCTCTTCATTCACACGAATAAAAAATGTTGCTCTTTAAGCTACGTGGGTGACACGGCCTGCATGCTGAGCGGCTCCTACTTTTAATTTTGGCATTGATCTTCTTCACCCTGTCAGTCCCTATAGCTAAATCCTTGTATTCGTCTATATCCTCAGTTTCTAAATGGTCCTTCATCAGACCCAGCAATAATGCAATGTGTTCCCTGGTTATAGCGCTGCCCTCTCTTTGCCTTCACCTTCGCAGCCTGATGAAGGGGACCCGGCATGGCCCCGAAAGTGCTAGTATTTGAATGGCAATGTTCCTTCAATAAGTGGACTTTTGCTTATTTCACTGAATGCTGAAGTGCTGGTGACATTCCTACTAATTCAGTACATTCACTGCGCCATCCGTGGTCACTGCAAGCACCCACCTGTCTATCAGGTTACTTCTTTCCAGTAAGGAGTGCAGCAAGATATCTATCCATGCCCTCTCTTAACCTTCTGCAGCTACAGCCAAATTCATCAGGTCCCTTTCACACGGGCGGTCCGATCGGGTCTACATGTCAGTTTTTGAAGCGGACCTGATCGGAAGCCCAATGCTAGTCTATGACCAGCCGTGTGTACTCTAGCCAGGTCAGGAAAAACAAATAGATCACAGACCAGTTTTGCTGGATCGAGGGTAACCTGATGTAGATGGGCACATGCCAGTGTACATCAGATTCCCCATAGACCTACAAGGGGTCCGGTCACTTCAGTGTTTTACCTTCATGATGGATAAAATTTGGACACAACCCCCGGGTGTCACATCAGTGACATTTGATCCATACTTCTCCGATCAGGAGAGGATCCGTGCACAGATCCCCTCTGGGGCAGCCCGTGTGAAAGGGGCCGTAGACTGCCCAGGGATAAAGTGTATCAAGGATAAGTGCATTTATCCAGAGGACCCTCCCTGTGCTGAGCATTTGGCAAATGGAATTTACTTACCTTTAAAGCAGATCTCCAGATAAAGAAATGTATAAATATATTTATGCTGAACAAGCATTGTGAAAAAAATCAAAAGTCGTTGTTATTCTCCAGAATACACGGCCTGTCCAAAAAAGTCACATTCTTCTATTTCGTTGGACGGCCTTTCGCTGTAGCATCATTTCAATAATACAATGTCACAACATTGATTTCCATTCTGAGTTGCATTCATTTTTCCCCAAGATCTTGTAGTGATGATGGGAAGGTCGGACCTCTGTGTAAAGTCTTCTCCAGTACATCCCAAAGATTCTCAGTGGGGTTAAGGTCTGGACTCTGTGGTGGCCAATCCATGTGTGACAATGATGTCTCATGCCCCCTGAACCACTCTTTCACAATGTGAGCCCAATGAATGGAATATGCCCAATGTGCCATCAGGGAAGACAATATCAATTGATGGAAAAACCTGATCATTCAGTATATTCAGGTAGCTGAGTTCATTTTTGGGGACATAATAGGTCTAGGTTCAGCAATGTTATACAATGGAAGGCTCTGACCTGTTTTTTTTTGGACAGGCATTACTTCCAAGTCATCTCCCACAAATGCCTTGGCTGTAGGAGAGGCTGGCCAAGTAGAGAAGTGGGCGGGATATTATGGAGGAGGTTTAGAGCTGTGAGGGAGTAGTGAAAAACAAACTGTACTAGTTTCTGAGCACAGTGCTTCTGCAGGCGTGACTACAATGGCAGTCTTTGGTAAGGTAGAATGGAATGTGGTAGGGATGCACCAATACCGTTTTTTTCGGTCATAACAGTCAGAGGGAGTCAGAGGGAGATGTCCAGTATCAGAGGTAAGTATCGGAGCATTTGGCGAGTACTTGCCCAAATACTCTGTATCAATACTGATATTGAGACTAGTATTGGTATCGGTGCATCCCTAGAATGTGGACACAGTCATACAGGAAATGTAAGCGAATGTGCTTCTCAGCATCTATTCCAGGGTTAGGCAACCTCGGCACTCCACCTGTGGTGAAACTACCAATTCCATTATGGGTTGGAGTCATGACTGTGCTTGTCAAAGTCTTGCAATGCCTCATGGGACATGTAGTTTCACAACAGATGAAATGCCAAGGTTGCCTGCCCCTGGAATACCCTGTTTCCCCGAAAATAAGACCTACCCCGAAAATAAGACCTAGTTGTGACCATTCCCAGCGCCGGTGGTGGCATAAGGGGGGAACTTGAAGAGCCGCGGGAGAGAATCAGTGGTGCCAACGAAGCCGGCGCTAGAGGAAGCGAGGCGGCAGCGGAGGGAGCAGAGCCGCATAAGATGATGTTTCCTCCATAGCGCCGACTCCTGTCACAGGCGGAGTGATACCAAATGCACTCCGCCTGTGAGGAACCGATAGTGAAAGCTTCGCTCATTCTGGCCAGCGATTGGTTAGCAAGTTGCTCTTGGAAAGGTACGGCACCCCCGATTGCCCTGATCACCATATGTTTGTACATGAATAAGTGCGGATTGTTGTACATTTAAAAAAAAATAAAAAAATAGGACCTACCCCGAAAATAAGACCTCGTGTGTTTTTTTTGAGCCCCAAAAAATATAAGACAGTGTCTTATTTTCGGGGAAACACGGTAGATGCTGAGTTCTCTGATCTCTTCAAAGGTATTTATGGGGACTAAATAGACTTTTAAAGATACATGTTGGTGAGATGTTATAATGGCATGCCAAAGCGAATATGCAATTTGTTTGTTTTACGACTGCAGCAATGCTTTATGGTTATGGTAAGTGGCATAAATGGGCATTAAAAGATACTAATAGTGCTCGACAGAGCTCTGATTTAAATTGTGACTGCTGCTTTTGTTTCATGACTCCCCGGGGTACAATGAGGAGAAGTCTGGGATGGATACAGAGTAAATGACTGAAAACATGAATTATATATTACAAAGTATTCCCATACGCATGACTAACTAAGCGACGTTTATTACATTACTTCTGGTTTCAGTGTTTCGCTTCCCCAGCTGCTTAGGTCAGAGAAGAAGCCGGTAAAGTGGATCTGTGCTTCATCAGCTTCTTTGGGGTCTTTAGGTAACATTAGGGGTCTAATAGACCCCTGATGCCTCCATGAAGAGGACCTGTCACTGTATCTGTGCTATCACAAAGGGGGCTTGCTAGCATATAACACACATTAAAAAATACCATAAAAATATTTAAAAAAAACGCAACATTTGTTTTAAAGTTCTCGGCCCCACATACATGCACATGCAAAGCGTAAATACGCTCCACACCTTACATATCACTGCAAATGTCTGTGTGAGAGCAATAATTCTATCTAACATCAATCACTGTTAATACTAAACTGATGAACACTAAAGCTTTTAAAGCCAATTTTGGGTATTGTAGTTTCTTTTTTCGCTATTTCACAGACGCACACAATTTTAAGGCTTGACATGTTTGGTGTCTTTTTACCTGATATGACCCAGTCTTTTATATTTTACCCAAAAATTGGGTAATAAATGTTTTTATAACACAATGGAAGGAAAAGAGTTTTTTTTCTCCAAAGTTTTCTGTACTTTTTTCTTTTATATTGTAAAAAAATAAAAAGCCCCAGTAGTGATTATATACCACCAAAAGAAAGCTCTATGTGTCCCAAAAAATTACATAAAAATAAATTTTTGCACAGCGTGTGCTTTACCGGTCCCCGCAGCCTCTTCTCCCCTGGGTCCAGCAGTCTAAGGGCCACTAATGTCATACGTCTAATGCAGGTTCATTGACTTAGATTAGACATAAGGGCACCGAAGTGGAGGGGGAAAGAGGTGTTCCGGTGACTATATCTACTTTATTCAAGCCCCCCTACTCAAAATTAGTACTTGGCCTTTGCAGTGCGGGGATAGCCCTACTGCAAGGGTAAGAGTTTATTTTCCCGGTAAAATGTCTTGGTATGCTGATGCCTTAAGAGTTCCCTTCACTGGAACTAAGGGGCCAAGCCCAACCCCTGAAAAACAACCCCACACCATAATCCCCCCTCCACCAAACTTTACACTTGGCACAATGCAGTCAGGCAAGTACCGTTCCCCTGACAACCACCAAACCCAGACACGCCCATCGGATTGCCAGACAGAGAAGCGTGATTGGTCACTCCAGAGAACACGTCTCCACTTCTCTAGAGTCCAGTTGCCTTGATTTATTTTTTACAGATATATCTGCCTGGGGTTTAGCTTCTTTAATTCCAAACAAGTTCCAATAGCTGCGTTCCGAGTCACTGTGGCTTTGTAAGGGGTTGGCAATTTTATGTTCTATTTTGAGAATCTTTGCTTAAAATCTACAAAGCTTTTCCATGTTTCAGCCTCATTCAGTAGTTACCCCAGATTAAGTGCAATTAAAGCGCTCTGTTTTTCCTCTGTTTAGGATGATGCGTGTTGCCAGGTTGTAGACCACAGTTTTACATAGTTGTCGGGCTGAATCATGTATGCTGGCATTTTGGACATCTTGGTTGTCCCGGGTTAATCCTCTCTGCATTTGTACACAGGCTGTGGGCTTTTTGTCAAGTCTCTCCATCCTCTTAATGACACGCTTTGAGCTTTGGAGACGCTTTGCACGGTGTTGGGTGTCATCAGGGATCACAGCCCTTTTCACAGAGGTAGGCAAACTCCGGCCCTCCAGCTGTTGTGGAACTACAAGTCCCATAAAGCATTGCAAGATTCTCACGGCCACAGGCATGACCCCCGGAGACAGATGCATGATGGCATTTGTAGTTTCACCACATCTGGAGGGCCGGAGTTTGCTTAACCCTGGAGACGGTAAGCCTGGAATGAGCACTCGATGAAAGGAATTACTTTTTTCATAAATAAAGAAAAAGTTGAAGTGGTATTAAAGTGATATTAATGCCAAATGTTTTTTTAAATTTCTCCTTTAAGGAGACCCTGCTCTGCTGGAGGCTGTTGCTTTTTTTCTTTAAAAGTTCCTAATTCCTCGTTTTCTAATGGGTCCCCGCCATGCTCTTCCCCCCACCCCCTGCACGGGTGCCACCATCATTCTAATGGAGGCACCCGTGCACTCTCCTCCCCGCAGCAGCTGTGTGCGCCCATAGACACACACACAGCCGCCCTGTGGCAGGCCGGGCCCGCCCCCTACCCTCTTTGATTGATGGCAGAAGGAGCCTATGGCTCCTCTGCCATCAGTATTCTCCCCCGCAACCCAGAAGTTCGGGGTACGGAGGATTGCTTCGGACCGGCGGCTGGGACGAGCGTAGCTGACAGGTAAGTGTGGGGGGGACTGGGGTAGAAAAAAGGTGCTGGGCTGTTTTTACCCTAATGCACAGAATTATTTGTAGTCCGTACATATAAAGCAAGGCTGGACAAACCCCAGGAGCCAAGCAGCAACTGGCACCCAACTTTTGAGGTTTTCTCTAGTCTAAAAAAGTCCCTCTGGCTTCTGGATTGGAGAGACGGCTCCCTGGATTATGTATTAATTTGCCCACCCTTAAAATTCACTATTAGAATTTTATTTAGGCCCTATTCACACGAGAAAAGGCCGGCACGTACAGCTCGTATCGGGCAGCTCCCGGGAAGGACAGGTGCTGCGTGTGATTAGTATGCAGCGTCTGTCCTTCTCTATGGGAGTACGCGGCTGTACGCCGCCTTACGCTCACCCACCCTGCACGTGTCCGTGCTTGTACGCTGACAGGATGTCTGTGTCCGAGCCGGGACATCTGCACCCGTACGGACCTGCACTTGGGGTGAGCGTAGGGGGGCGCACGGCCGCGTTGTCCCATAGAGAAGGACAGTGGCTGCGTACTAATCACACGCTTCAGTTCTACCTTTAAGTGACATTGAAGTCACAATCCCCCTTCCCCCCAATGCTGTTTAAGGACTTACTGTACCTTAAATGATGCCTCTTGATCCGATCATCTTCTTTTCAGTAGTTTTCAGGAGTCCCTCCAGTGCTGGTGCCGGTTTCTGATCCAGAGCAGACTCCTCGGGTCCCACGGTGTCTGTCCCATGTGTACCCTCATGGCTGCGCCCATTCACCTTCACTGTGTCTCTCCTCTTTTACTGGCCAAAGATCTCCACTGCGCATGCGCCCGACCCATCATCCTGCACAGCCACTCGAGAAGCTCCAGATCTTCAGCCAGAAGCGAGTGGCAGACACAGAGATAAGTATTTACCTATTTGGTAACTTTTTAAAATTAATTTTGTATGTTTTTGCATATATCTCCTGCTTGCTAGCAGTAGATATATGTAAAAAGACAAATGGGACTTTAATACTACATTAAATCTCCTTCACAGTTACATTTTAATAGGGTGTTGCACATGCTTCTTTTGCCCGGTCAGGTAACCAGCGCCTTGGGGCTCTTGAACTCAGGCCAGGCAGGGTTAATATTTTTCTCCTTCTGTCTGAACTTTAGTCCCCCCAGGTCGTGTGGCAGAGACCATGTGACCCTGCCTTGACCACATGACCAGGGACAGAGGCGGTATGAAGATTTTCCGCACAATACAGAAGAAGTTTTCAATGGAGTTGTCCAGTAACCTGGTCCCATTACGTATTGGCATTTTCAAGCTGTGTATCTATTTTCCCCTCTGAAGTGCTTATGAGAAAGTGATGAAACATTTTGTACCAGTAAGAAAAAAAAACAAAGATACAAAAATATGCTCGTTAAATGGGTAAACATAAGTTGCTTATATTTTAGACTGCAATCCGTATGACATCTTTCAACTGAGAATGACCTCAAATGTTTCTGTAATTACACACTAACTGCCAGACAGCGGAGTTTTGCAATGCATATGTCCCGGCAGGCAGAATCCTCGGATCCTACGTAATTATCACCGTGGCCATGACTGCTCAGTGGCCGATATTTAGGTAACAATTCATGGAATGCGTGTGTATCACCAGAGTTATCTGAGGCGAGTGCTGTCATTACTCATGTCTGAAAGACATAGACTGTGTCGTTAGTCTCATCGCTGTGTTGTACCTGACTTCTTCTGTGCGTTCTTCCTACGTGCCTGCTATGTACCCTGCTTGTTTTCCGTCATAGATGTTGTGTCTTCCATGATGACATGTCAACTCCAGTATTGTGCAACTTTGTAGAAGGGAAGAGTCGGTCATTGATTTGTCCTGTGCTAGGTTCATAATATACATTTCAGGCCATGCTCGCATTTAGGTGTGTTTTGCCGCAAGTCAGCCTAAGGCAGCCTTTTCATAACAATGGGCTGCTCTACCCGTGGCAAAAAAAGCTTGTGCAGCAGTTTTAAGCTGCAAGCTTCACACGTTTTTTTGACCACATGTTTGTGCGCCTTAACGCGAGCACCAAGACGAGTGTTTTGTCTGCTGTATTTGGCCACCACAGGCTCAGAGCCTCACATGGCCTCTGCACACAAGTTGTTGAACCATGGTACAAGTATACATTTATCTATTCCATGCTAACTTTGTGCTTTGGAAAGATAGAGTGAACGAGTGAATCTGATTGTTGACTTTTTACAGTATAGGCCAAGGGAATGCAAACTGCAGCCCTCCAGCTGTTGTCAAAACTACAAATCCCACCATGCATCTGTCTCTGGGAGTCATGCCTGTGGCTGGGAGAGTCTTGCAATGCCTAATGTCGTTCCACAGCAGCTGTAAGGCCAGAATTTGCCAACCCCGGGTATAGGTTTACTTTCACATACTTAAGCCGAAGGTCCTCTATGCACGTATATTCCCCTGAAAGCTTTTAAAGGAAAACTATGGCCAAACCTTTTTTGTGTTAGTTTTCTTTTGGAACACAGGAGGACAGTTACTAAGGATGCACCGATACTTGTACTCCTACTCGCACAAATGCTCCGATACTTGCCCCTGATACCGGAACTTCGCGTCAGAGGGAGATTTCCTCTCACCGGCAGTGCCGCGAGGGAACATGGAACAGGCTTCAGGGTCAGTCAGGAGATTGGCCAGGAAGCCGGCTCCATGCTGATTGGCCGGAAGGCCGGCTTCCCTGCCGATCAGTATCAAACCGACCAAACAGCATGGAATCGACTCCCCAGGCAATCAGGAAGCTGGGCGGCGGGTAATGACATGCTGCCCGGCTTCCTGATTGCATGGGAAGCCGGCTCCAGTCTAGCGGAACTACCGGTATCGGTGAGTACCGAAAGATAAATATCGTTACCGGTATCGGTGCATCCCTATTTACTAACGTCCTCCTGTGACCCAAAACTCAGCAATATGCTGACAGCACAAAGCCATGGTGCAGTCAAGAAAGATCTGACAGTATTGTTGGGATACACCCCCACTACCTGTTGACAGCAGGCACTGCCTCTCTGAATCCAAAGCAAGCTGTGCCCGTCCCCTTTCTTGTCTGTCCTTCCAGTTAGCGGTGAAGGAACAGAGAGGGGAGGGCGGAATCCCTGCAGGTAGTGTTGACTGACAGTCTGCAGGGAGAAGACCGTGAATTGAGTGAACAGTGGTATGTGATCGCTCAGTCCCCGAGCTATAGAGCCGACGTGTCACAGCTGCAGTGTCACACGTTGGCTTTTAAGTTTGGGGATGAGTGTATTTCTCCTTTAATTCTCCTTTAAGTTTAGTTCTGCCGTTCGCGTATTCACGTGCCGAGGGCCACATACCTGTTAATGCAACCCCTTCCTTTTCCAATGTTTTTCAGAAATAGCTGTCAAGTAGCTTTTCAATTCACAAATATATTGCAAAATGATCACATCAAGACTCAAGTCTGATCCCCGAGCTTCAGTTATTGCCCCATTGAGTGTTTCCAATTTCACAGCATAGAGAAGGTTAAACCAAGCTGTCAGTCACAGCCCACAAGTCAGACTTGTCTGCCCCTCCTGTGCCAATGAGGTATCACCACTTTCTGCATATATTGGCCACAGGGAATGCTTAGAGGTGGAAAAGAGGGTTTCAGTGTTGACTTTGGGCAAAATGTCAACATTTGCATGTCCGTAACATTGCTGTTTAGGCTGCATGTTTTTTGAAAGGTTCAATTTAAATGAGGGTTGGATCCCAGGAGCCAGGTAGTCCATGCTCCTTAAAAATGAAAGCTGACACCTAACTTTTGAGGTCTTCTCTAGTTGTTGTCATTGTTCCCGGCTGTAAAAAAAACCTGGATGTAACAGGCCATATAAGAGCGAGCCCGGGACCAGCATGGTGGTTCAGTGACAGGGGATCAGATGGAGATCGGTACACAATCCCCTCTCCGGTGTCAGAATGCGGAAGTGATGTATATTATATCACTTCCGCATTCTGCTGTCACTCTCCAACTTCAGAAGCTGATGAATCAGATCTGTGCTTCATCAGCTTCTTTGGTGGTCCCCAGGTAACATTAGCGATGTCTCCATAAAGAGGTCCTGTCACATATCTTTGCTATCACATAGGTTGGGGGGTTTCTTATCCCCCTATGTGACAACAATAAAATTAAGTGAAAAAAAAAGAAATAGGAAAAAAAGTCCCCCACCCATACATACACACGTGCAAACATGCATCGGGTGCGCATACTTGCGAAAACAATGATTGAACCCATTACGCCGCACATGTTACATATCGCCACGAACGTTCGCAGTGAGAGCAATAATTTTAGGCCAATCAATCACTGATAACACTAAACTGATGAACGGTAAAAGCTTTTAAAGCGTCGCCTATGGCCAATTTCGGTATGGTAGTTTTTTTAGCGATTTCGCGGGTGCGCGCAATTTTAAGGCTTGACATGTTTGGTTTGTATATACCCGACCTACAGAAATATGGACACCGGCACACCAAAAGCAGATAGAATACGTCTATTTATTTGACGTACATTCAAAAAGGTAGCAGAGCACACTTAGTGTCTCACTTGTTATGCCTGATGAAGGGGATCCTGTGTGACCCCAAACGTCGCACTAAGTGTGCTATGCTACCTTTTTGCATGTACGTCAAATAAATACTTATTCTATCTGCTTTTGGTGTGCCGGTGTCCATATTTCTCTGCATCATTGTGATGGTTGCCATCCGTCGACTACCGAGCACCCATGTTATTTTTGGATATGCGGTCAGGAGTGCAATGGGTACATGGACTGTATTTATCCGACATGACCCCGACTTTTATATTTGACCCAAAAATTGGGTAATAGTGTATTAAAACATATTGTTAAAAAAAAACTTTTCCTCAATATAGTAAAAAATAAAACCCCCAGTGGTGATTAAATACCACCAAAAGAAAGCTCTATCTGTCCCCAAAAAAATGGTATAAAATACATTTCAGTACAGCGTTGCATGACGGAATAAATGTCAGCCAAAGTACCGCAGCGCTGAACACTGAAAAATGGACAGGAAAAAAATTGGGTCTTCAAGTGGTTAAAAGTACATTTATCCAGTAGAAATGAGGGCCACAGAAACCTTTGTAAGGTGACCAGCTCTAGTCTACGTAGACCACAGTCTGGTCCACTTCACTGAATGGAAAATGAATCTGTTGGTAACTGCCCTTGTGTGTTTTATGTCTTTAATCTCCATCTTTTGTCATGGCCCCGTTTTTACAGGGTTTTCGGGGCGGCGTGTTTGTGGTCGTGAGTAACGTCTATTTTACGCTCCAGTCAGCGTGTCTGCAGTATCATATAAAAAAAAAAGACCCGCAACTTCAGTGCAAAGACAAACTCCGAAGACCCCTCACAGAGCATATAATGTCTGTGGACAGGACAATGTGTTAAGTTATTCCGTTTTAGAGAGCATTTTGCCTGCCAAGAATACAAGGGTCATTGTTGAGTTCTTTCATGACTCAGAGTGATTGGGATATATAAAAACTTTCTTTCGGCCCTCTGTCAATTTTTTGGGGACCGTTTGAACAAAAGCCTGTTTTGCAGCTTAACGTCTTTTTAACCGCATTCATGAATCAGCATTTACCAGTCCTCTAAATGCCCGCTTTTAAGGGAATGTGTAGAAGTTTTGTATTTATATTCTTGCTTTATTCATTATATTTTGAATAAAAAAATGACTAATAATATTTTTGGTGAATATTACAGTATTATATCCAGCCAGCAGTTAGAGCTCTAGATTCCTTTTTTTTTTTTTACATATTCAGCGTTTACAACCATCAGCTGTGCTGAAAGAAGCCACTTTATAGAACTAGAATGAGTAATCACAGCAGTGACTCATCACTTAGAGGAGGCTTCAATCAGACAGAGCAAGCCTGATTTGCTGTGCTCCCTTTCCATGGTGCTTTGGGAATCCTTGGTCATGTAATCAATATACAGTAAACTGCCCCTTATCCGGAATCCACGGGGATTGGTAGATTCCGGATAAATGTAGTTTCTGTTTGCTTGAGAGTTGCTATAGGTCTAACTATTGCCATACCTCATACTGTACCATACCATAACATGAACTCTGTATTGACTTCATATTTATTATTGAAATGCAGTAAGCAAAAGCAAATTAGGACAAATAGACACACAATTGTTTCTAGGACAACACACGCTGCAGATCAGCAGAACAGTGTGTACAAAGGATTTTGTTTTTCTGGTTATATGAGAGTTCTGGTTATTTGAATACCGGATAACAGAGTTTACTGTAATATGTGGATGCATGTGTGTTGTGACCGTGTGTGTGTGTGTAGGTCACCTTTTTTCCACGAAAACAGCCCTTGACTCAACAATGCATGGACTCCACTACCAAGGGTAAGTTCACTTTTCCAGGTGAATTTGCGAAAATTAAATGTGGCCCCCTCTTCTCCCTCAAACGCCTCCCCCCTGCTACACTTACCTTACGCTTCTCCCCCTCTGTCGATACAGGTGTACTATCCGTACCCTGTACTGCCGTCCAGCACAGCCCTCCGCTATGGATTTAGAATTTGACTCCTAAATTGGTTCTCGTTGGTCAGGTGACCGTGCTGACGAATGAGTGCTCACCATTTGCGAGTGAATGTCAAAATTCAGAGCGCAGGGTTGCGCTGCATGGCCTTACGGGGTACGGATAGTACACCTGTACCGACAGAGGGGAAGGAGCGTTCGCCCAAATGTAAGTAAAGCATAGCGGGGGGGTTGAAGAAGGGGCTAGATTTAGAATGGAGGGGGTAAAAAAGAAGACAATTAATTTTAAAATGCAACTGAAGCCAAAACTTTTTTTACAAAAATTAGATTTGGATAGAGTGGGGAGGGATTAGAACACCCGTCAGGGCTTTATTGCTGTCTGTGTCTCCATTAGGGGGATTGACCCTCTCTATTCGTTCTGGTGACCATCACTGAAAGTAAAAGAAAATCCCAACTTATGGGTTGTCACCAGAACAGTAGTAGGTGTGAAGTCTTCCAGTGGGGACACTAGATCTGATGACTCTTCTGACCACCAGGGATTTCTCTCACTTTGGATGGATTTCCTTTCACTGCCTGTTGCAGCTATTGGACAGCAAGTAAAAGGAAATCTTCCAATGGGGACACTAGTTCTGCTGACCATCAATGATTTCCTTCTCTTTGAAGGGATTTCAGAAGTGAAGGGAAATCTTCCAATGGGGACACTAATTCTGGTGTCCCTGCAAACCATCAAGGAGTTCCCTCTCTTTGGAGGGATTTCCTCTAACTTCCTGTTGTGGCTATCGGACAGCAAGTGAAGGGAAAGCTCCCCATTGGGACATAGATGGCAAAAAAAATCTTACAAGCGTTATAACCCTCCCTTACTATATCCAAAATGAATGCAACAAGTTTTGCTGGAAGGTTAACTGGCTCCTGTCTTAGTTGGCTCTCGTATGTATGTATGTATGTATGTATGTGAGATAGGGACCTTAGATTGTAAGCTCCTTGAGGGCAGGGACTGATGTGAATGTGCTCTGCGTAAATTATTGATGCAATATACCTGTAATAAATACATTGCAGGGTTGACTGGTTCTCCATCAAATATCCATTGAGTGAAATTTTTCCCCCTAAGGCCTTGTTCACACCGAAAGCGTGTGCGTTCCAGAGCGGTAGCTGCTGGAACGCACCGTGATCGATGTGAAACGATCCGCACTGCGATCGAACGCGTAGCAAAACTTTGCCAGCGTTCCGTTTAACTGCAAACGCAAAAAATAGTACAAGCACCTCCACGCCCCCTCCCGCCCCAAAACGCGGGGTAGCATTGTGCAACTGCTAAGCTGCTATCGTACACTTATGGGATAACTCACTTGAATATCCTCTTGTTAATGCGAAGAGGAAATTCTATAATACGGAGAACTATTAAGGCATGATTCATACAAACACTGATAGGCCCGCTGGGGTGAAATCATTTCCAATCCGTTCCACCTGTTTCCAGCCCGGCCGAGGCGAACGCACACAGGTGGTTTTCTTTTCAAGATGTTTATGGCCAGGCCGCAGGGATCTGGGTTTTGGATTGAAGATGGGTCATAATTCACTCTTAACACATCGTCAAACCCTATGACTTGAGATTTTACCTTTTGTGAAGTTATTAGAGCCGCCTGTGTTTTTGCCAGTAGCTTCGTGGCCCTGCCTGACAGGGAGGTTTATGTATGCTGTCTAATACCCTGGGGACCTCCGCCGAGGATTATTGCGGCGTTAACACGGTTTGCGTGTCAGGAGCTGATGTACGACATGCAAAAAATAAAAACTTGCTTTTACCCTTCGCCAATAATCCTACCTTGCTGTGAGCACTAATAGTGAATAAACTATCTATGACCAAGGATGTATATCAATATAAGTTCCGTGCTAAGAAAAATTATATAAAATATATGAATCAAAGTAAATAACCTCTGTGTATGTATATACAGATTATTATGACCACCTGACGTTTGTAGGGAAATTAGCTATAATTTTGCGCTGAAGTTGCTAGAGGGCCAGACCATTATAAATAGGGAAGCAGGTTGTTTACCACGACAGTAGAAGTGATTTCTGAAGATACGGATAAACAACGCGATTTAACAGCCTTTGAACGTGGGATGAATGTTGGCGCTCGGAGCCATGGAGCGAGTATCAGCAAAAGAGTACAATTCGTTAAATGTTCAAGAGCGGCTCATTGTTAAAGTGTTTAAAGACTGGACTGCCAGCCGAAAATCTGGGTCTGAACGTGCGAATTGTGGCCGTCAGCGACTGGTCAATGTTAGGGCAGAACGGAGAGTGGCAAGACTGGTACAAGACAACAGAAGGGCAACAGTGCATCAAATTACTGCAGATCTTAATCAGGGTTTCTCTCAAATGATCTCTGAACGCACTGTTCGCCGTACACTGCATCATATGGGATATGGAAGCCGAAGGCATGTTCCAACACCTTTGCTGTCTGCAGTTAACAAGATAAAACGTCTCCAATTTGCACAGGAACACAAGGATTGGACAGTCGAGCATTGGAAAAAAGTCATGTGGTCCGATGAATCACGTTTCCAGTTGCATCATGCAGATGGCAGAGTGAGAATTTGGCGGGAACAGCATGAAAGCATGCACCCCACATGCATGAGTACAACCCTTCAAGCTGGTGGGGGCAGTGTTATGGTTTGGGGCATGTTTTCCTGGCATGATTTGGGCCCTTTAATTCGTGTGGAACAACGTCTGAATAGCACAACATACCAAAGTATCGTTGCTGATCAAGTTCATCCGATCATGTTGATAGCGTATCCCAATGGAGATTGCTTCTTCCTACAAGACAATGCGCCATGCCATGGTGCTCGTATTCTGCAGGAGTGGTTTCAAGAACATGAGGGAGAATTTA
>NW_017307664.1:328749-376547 GCF_000935625.1 Nanorana parkeri | reverse complement strand
AACACCTTTGCTGTCTGCAGTTAACAAGATAAAACGTCTCCAATTTGCACAGGAACACAAGGATTGGACAGTCGAGCATTGGAAAAAAGTCATGTGGTCCGATGAATCACGTTTCCAGTTGCATCATGCAGATGGCAGAGTGAGAATTTGGCGGGAACAGCATGAAAGCATGCACCCCACATGCATAAGTACAGCCCTTCAAGCTGGTGGGGGCAGTGTTATGGTTTGGGGCATGTTTTCCTGGCATGATTTGGGCCCTTAATTCGTGTGGAACAACGTCTGAATAGCACAACATACCAAAGTATCGTTGCTGATCAAGTTCATCCGATCATGTTGATGGCGTATCCCAATGGAGATGGCTTCTTCCTACAAGACAATGCGCCATGCCATGGTGCTCGTATTCTGCAGGAGTGGTTTCAAGAACATGAGGGAGAATTTAGCTTGCTTTGGTGGCTCCCACAATCGCCAGATCTCAATCCCATTGAGCATTTGTGGGGCGAAGTTGAAAGAGCCATCAGGCAGCTGGTTCCACAACCATCAAATCTCACAGAACTGGACAGCGCTATTCATCAGGCATGGCGTCCGATTCCTCGCATCACCTTTCACCATCTCCTTTCACCATCTCGTGGAGTCAATGCCAAGAAGAATCGCGGTTCTCAATGCATAACAGATAAATGCGCCTATTCAATCCAACAGGTAAGTGAGTTTAAGTTAGTGAAACAAATCAATTTCCATCAAGTGAACAAGTCTTATCAACTATCGGGGGATTCCACCACTATTCCACAGATGCTATATAATAGACATAACCTGCACCCGTTCAATCCAACAGGTAAGTGAATACAGGTAGCCCTCGGTTTGCGCTGTTTCAAAATAGTGCCCTTTTCCGGTGGTCACATGACTGGCATTGAAACAACAGCTCCACCTAGTGTATCCTTCCTCCGCAGACTGAAGGATACGCAAAGGAACTCTATACAACTCAAGTGGCTAGAATACTAACAGTACATGTTTTCTCTTCCTCTCCACCATGCTCTCTCTCCCCTAAAACTCTCCATCTTACCATGCTTTCTCCCTGTCCTCATGCTCTGTCCCTCTTTCTCAAGCTCTCACTCTCCTCCATGCTCTCTCATCTCCACCCATGCTCTCTCATCTCCACCCATGCTCTCTCATCTCCACCCATGCTCTCACTCCCCTCTCATTGCCCCAATGCTCCCATGCCACTCACAATTTCCCTCTTCCCCCATGCTCTTCACACCGTCACAATTCCGGCAGCTGTGCCGTTTCAGAAGAGGGCGGGAATATGGCATCACACCATACGCCCACTACCTTGCTGATTGGCAGATGCAGCAAGCACGGAACCTCCTACGGGGAAGCCAGGATCCTCGAAAGAACGCGGCTTGCACCAGCGTTAAAAAGGGGGTCAGAGCTGCAGCGCTCTGCTCCGGCCCTGTGTCCATAAGTGTGATAAGGGTTGCCCAGGCACTCCCGACACACCCTGTGCGCACACCAATGGCAATGACATCAACCCCGTTTACACATTTATTGTATTCCCTCCACATAATGGAGTAGTTATTGGCATTGCAATCAATACAAAACATAATAAAAGCATGTATATAATATAATAAAAGCATGTATAAGACATCTAGCAAATACCGATCCTATAAAAACACCTGTAATGCTAAAACATATACTAATGATACCTATGGAATAAAATGTAATTCATAATCCTTACATCACGGTCACTAATCCCCATTGATATACAACATAAAATTAGAACCTTCATTAATAACTCCGGCTCACACAGCATCTGAGTGTCCCAATGTCCATCAGTTAGTAAGATATGACCTCTCTTTGAATAGTCTCTTTACCCGCTAGCCTATACAGCCAGCGGCAACCCTCCTTCCCCATATAATGCACCAAACTCAACATCAAAGTGGATCTTTACCCTCTTTGACTAAAAATCACATCAGCATACAGTTCTTCATGTTGGTATGAAATCATCCTATATTGATTTAAACATATTTTTATTTTATAGAAGAATATTAGCAAGCTGCCTCTTCATCTGTAGCATATTCCAATATTTCTTGATGATGCAGCGTTAACGCGGTTTGCGCGTCAGGAGCTGATGTACGACATGCGTTGCTTCTGTCGTACTAGATGGACAATTTTTTGGCATGTATCAGTGACTTAACGTCGCAGCACAATGTGGGCCATTGATGAATGAAAGGGCCTTTGAGATTAAGGGACATGACATTTTATTTAAGGGGCGTATCTGGCATTTACTGCTTGACTTTGCAACAATAATTAACTGCCCGAACTCCCAGGTTTTGTAATGCAGCAGATAATTAAATTACCTACAGTGGGGTGCGGGGGAGGGGGGGACGCAGCTCAGCACCCCCACCCCAGCTGTGGTGCAACTTCAGATCCGATAAGGCCATTGTAAGGCTCCAACAGCCACAGACATGACTTCCAGAGGCAGATGCATCATGGGATTTGTAGTTTCACCACAGCTGGAGGGTCAGAGATTACTCAGCGGTCTAAGGTCCCTGAGTCATCACATTCTATACACAGTGTATGTGACGTGAGGACGCCAAGGAACATACCATCGCTGCAGCAATGGTAGAGACAGGCACGCAGGAGAGCTGTCACAACTGGCTGGCTCCGACGATCAGGAGAGTATAACTTTTTTAACCTAGACAAAAAGGAACAGTGTGGGGGGTATATTGACCCACTGCAAGGGTTAATAAAATTTGTGCCCGCAGTTCTGCTTTGAAAAAACAGATTCAGACTTTGCTTTTGTTTTCTATTAAAACAGAATATTTTAAATAACAAAACGAAGAAACATGGCATGGACAACAATGATGGGACCCTGAACCTAGTATTTTGTTGTACAAGCTTTAGCCTCTATTCACGCCTAGCTGTCAGCGTTTTGGCGCACATCTTTGTCTAGTGTATTTGCAGATTTTATGCTCATTTGTCAAGTGTTTTGAGGTGTTTTCAAAAGCATTTTTACACGCATTTCTAGCTGGTAGATTGTGCTTGTGTGACAAAACGCATAAAAAAGTGCAAAACACTTAAGCCGCATGCTTACAGGCATTTCCATTGATGTCTATAGGGCCAAAAGCACAGAAATCTGCAGAAAAGTAGGTCATGTACTTTTTCCTGTGACAGGCGTATTGCTACAGACGACAGAATGCTCAGTCGTGAACAGAGACCATTTGAAACTATGGGGCTCCTTGCATTCCGCGTTTTTGTAGCTCCAAACTGTGAGCTACAAAACGCTTAGGTGTGAACGGGGAATAAGAGGCAATCACTGCAGACAAGCAATTTTTGTAGCTCTCATTGAGACTGTTGCACCTGCCAACAGGTAATCTCTATGATTAAGCCTGATCAGGGTGAAATGCGTTGGCAGAACACAGGGACTGTATGGCTAATAGCCCCTTATGTGATAGCAATAGAACGAGGGGAAAAACCCTAGGGGTTTTAATTTTTTTTTAATTCAACAGAGGAGATACACAGTTACTTAATTTACTATAATATATATATACACTGAGTGGCCAGATTATTATGACCACCACGTCAGTACTTCGTTGGGCCACCTTTTGCCTTCAATACTGCGGCGATTCTTCTTGGCATTGACTCCACGAGATGTTGAAAGGTGATGCGAGGAATCTGACACTGCACTGTTGCCCTTCTGTTGTCTTGTACCAGTCTTGCCACTCTCCGTTCTGCCCTAACATTGACTAGTCGCTGACGGCAGACCCAGATTTTCGGCTGACAGTCCAGTCTTTAAACACTTTAACAATGAGCCCCTCTTGAACATTTAACGAATTCTGCTGTTTTGCTGATACTCGCTCCATGGCTCCGAGCGCCAACAATCATCCCACGTTCAAAGGCTGTTACATTGCGTTGTTTACCCGTATCTTCAGAAACAAATCACTTCTACTGTCGTGGTAAACAACCTGCTTCCCTATTTATAATGGTCTGGCCCTCTAGCAACTTCAGCGCGATATTAAAGCTAATTATAGCTAATTTGCCTACAAACGTCAGGTGGTCATAATAAACTGGCCACTCAGTGTACATACACACACACTATATACTTTGCTTCCGGTACTCGCCGATACCAAGTACCGATATCGGTGCTTCTGCTGGCATGGAGACGGCTTCCCGGCCAATCAGGAAGCCGGCCGGTGAGCAATGACTCGCCTCCCAGCATCCTGATTGGCCGGGAAACTGGCTACATGCTGATTGGCTGGGAAGTTGGATTCCCAGCCAATCACCATGGAGCTGGCTTCCTGGCCAATCAGGAGGCAGGTCATTATGCGCCACCCGGCTTCCCGATTGCCAGGGAAGCCGGCTCCATGTTCCCCTACGGCACTGCCGGTCAGAGGAAATTTTCCTATGACTGGAATTTCCGGTATCGGGGAAGGTATCGGAGCCTTTGGACGAGTAGCGAGTAGTATGCTAGTATTGGTGTTGGCGCATCCCTAATATATAGTGAACGTGAACCATAGGTAATTGTTTGGAGGTGTGGGGCCTGGAAAGGTAGTGGGGCGTTTGCATTGATGCAGAGAATGCTTTCAGGTAAAAAACATATAGCCTTTTAGTACTACTTTCATAAATCAAATAACTTTTTTTTATAAAAAATTTGGGTTTAAGATACAGATAACAAAATATTGTGACATTAAAAAAATGCAACTGCCGCCATTTTATTCTCCAGGGTCTCATAATACAGATTAAGTTTTGAGGGTTTTAACTAATCTTCAGGTCTATAATGTGCATTTTATGTGTGTAAAAACAGGTCTGGCAGCGAAACGGTTAATGACACACTCTGTGGGCTCGGCATCGCATCATCACACAGCCTGATTCACAGTGCCCAGAACACAGGGCCATCCCTACCTTTGCCAAGAGAAGGGGGGAGTGGCGGCCGGCCGAGCTGTTAGCCAGGCGGGAGGCAGGAACCAGCCAAGCTGTCAGCTGGGTACGAGGTGGCAGCCAGCTGAGCTGTCGGGGGGTGGTTTTAGACGGCCGTGCTGCGACTCCCTCCCATCCCACATACTCACTTGCTGGCCCTCCAATGAGATGCCGCCTGAGGCTACTGCCAGAACAGCCTAGAACAGGGGTGGGCAAATCTGGCTCTTCAGCTGTGCTTTAAAGGAGAACTATGGGGTTAAGGCTTTTCCCCATAGTTCTCCTTAGGGTAACAGGAGGACACAAACTAGCGTCCTCCCGTCACCCTAGGCTCCGTATACCGCAAGCTGTAGCCCGCGGTATACTGAGACGCCGCACCTGAAGCGGATCCCGACAATTATGCCGGGATCCGCCCAGTTGCGTGACTGACAGCTGGCTCTGCCTATCTAGAGGCAGAGCCAGCTGTACCCGCCCCCTCCCCCGTCCATTCTGCCAGTCAGCGCTGGCGAATCGGAGGGGGGAATCCAGCCCCTCCCCCTGTCACGGCAGAGAGCCGTGAGAGGATCGAGAAGTGAGCGAACGTCGGTATATGTTCGCTCACTTCCCAATCTACTAAGCCGACCTGTGACAGCCTCATTGTCACAGGTCGGCTAGAACTATGAGGTGAGTGAAAATCACTCACCTCATAGTTCTCCTTTAACTACAACTGCTAAACAAACTTCTGTCTCTGGGAGTCATGCATGTAACTGTCTTGCAATGCCTCATGGGACTTGTAGTTACACAACAGCTGGAGGGCTGGAGTTGCCCACCCCTGGCCTAGAATGACTGCATTACACAGATGGCATGTGAGTGCAGCCGTGAAGACTGCAGATTTGACATCTATAGGAAAGGCTCTTAGCCCTGCCAGTAATGTTTGGCTACCTGGCCCACCTTACGTATTCACAGTTCTCTGTTTGTGAAGATCTCGCACACCAAACAAGTGTTGAAAGCCTCAGGACCACATCAGTGTGACAGTTAAGGTTGAATACCATTGTTCTTCATTGTCCCCAACTTTCAGTGACAGCAAAAATGTTCACGTTGTAGGCTGCAGGCCTCATTTTATATCTGGCTGCATACAGCAAACGGCGCATGTTAACAATTTTCAAAAATTAAGACGATGTAAAAACACATTAAGTAAGTGATTACATTTAATATATGAATAAATAGTGCGGCTTGTTCATCGTTCAAGGAATGCAAACATGTGGTCCTACAACACAACCTTTAATTAGTTTGTTCTGTATTTCTCAAAGGAAGTTTGGACGTGTAGGAGCCCCTGGCTGCCCCATCTGCAAAAGAGTTATGCAGAAACCTGGGGAGCTTTCATCAGACCTTTGTTAACAAGTTAGAGCCAGGGATTGGCTCGATGTCCCTGTTATTACTGTAGCAGGCTGTGAGTTCACTAGATTTTTTTTTCTGTATTTCTTCTGAATGGAAGCAGCGGAGACATTCATTATGTGATGCTGGCATTTAAAGAACCCCAACAAGCAATGTTCGCATCTAAGCTGGCAAAATAACATGACCACAATTAAGTTTCAGTAAAACAGCCCTTTCTGTTGGGCAGGTTGAAGCCCAAAAGTCAAAGGCAGCTTTTTACTTCCTAATACTTCTATACCCCTGCGTGTTATAATTTGTCACAGTTTTTGGCTTGTGATTGCCTTAAAATACCTTTTTCCTTACAGTGAAAGTACATCATTCTGTTCTACGCTGGCATTGCCAGTACAAACCCTTACATCGCAAGAGCCCTCATTGGGCTTGATGAGAACCATGTTCATCCAAGCCCACTCAAAACTGTGACCGCCACTCCGCCCTCCTGGCCCAATCGGTTGCGGCAGGGGCAGTCCCTGCCCCTTTGTGACATATACCGTGTTTCCCCGAAAAAATATATACTGTGTTATATATTTTTTTTTGGCTCCACAAAACACACTGGGTTTTATTTTCGGGGTAGGTCTTATTTTTTTTTCCATGTACAACAATTCACACTTATTCATGTATGTTAATGACACATACTTGTCATTCAAAAGCAAACGTTTTCGGAGCCTCACAGGGTCCTCTTCATCAGGCTCCCCTGCATTTGGTATCACTCCGCCTGTGACACAGAGATGTTCTACGCTGACTATCGGAGGAAGAGAAGCTCACCAATGTTGCCTTCAGCGCACACTCTGATGGCACCAGAAGTAGCAGAATTGCTGGTGCCCAGATCAGTACCAGAGTTTGTTGCCCCATATATGGGGAATACTGGTTTCAGAGCAGAGACATACCACATTAATTAGAGGTCAGGAAACACATGTTTGGGCTTGACTCTACATTTACATGACCTGAAAATGACCTCCAAACACTCTCCATGCCGGCAGCCTTCGTAATATTTCCTTGGATATGCCCGGCTTGAAGTGCAGTCTTAAAGAGCTCTACTAATACCTGCACGTCGATTATCCTTTGTGTCTCTCCGGCTGGCTCGGATGTTTTATTTCTAACGCATACAAATGGAGAAACTGTGAAAGGCACTTTTGACACCACGGTGGTGTCGGGGTGTAGCATGAATAAAAGGATTGATTATGTGACATTGTAAACTACGCAATGCATTTACTGCCCCTTGGAGCCTTGCTGTTTCCTATTGGAAGTACTGCGTGTCCTAAGCACTGAATCGCATTCCTGCGTTAACTCTTTGACAGTTGGATCCCGTCACCTAAGCTGCTTGCTCCGTTCAACACGTTGGATGAAGAGGACCCATTATGTAAGACAGTTGTTCTTATATTTTGTGAACTATGTGGGATATTTCCAGATTAAGATTACCAGGCAACCGATTTCTTCTAGGTGCACACCTTTACCCTGTGCCCAAGTTAATGTGCAGAGAGCAGCTTTTGCTACTTTGCAAGGACGCTAACCCTTCATCACCCTGTCAGTTGTGACAATTCTCATGTACAGTGGGTGGCTTTAATGAGCATTGGTATTTGCATGAACTGTCTCCTTCCGTCAATGCGTAAAGGTGCCCGATTTGCTGTTCTAATCACATCTTTAAAAAATCGAACCGCCTGGGGATGTTCTTCAATCACTTCTGATAAGTGAACAGGTTAGAAAATGTATGTTCACTTTTGATGGGTTGTTTGCATGTATGGAATTGCAAATTATTTTTTGTTTAGTATTTTATACAGCATGCAGAAAAAAAAGAAGATTTTTACATATTTATTGGATTTGTAATTTTGTTTGTAATGCTGATTGTATTGGCATGAACAGTATATGCAAGAACATACTTCCAGATATTAAAAAACTAAAATACTGAATTTCTGTTGGGGAGGCTGAAGCCCAACAGTCAAAGGCAGCTTTTTACTTCCCTAATACTTCTTAATATTTCCTTTCCGATAGCCACAACAGGAAGTGAGTGAAAATGAGAAAGTGAGAGAAAATTCCTCCAAAGTGAGGGAAATCCCTGGTGATCACTAGAACTAGTGTCCCCATTCTATCCTGTTCTGGTGACAACTAGGGATGCACTGATACCGATTTTTTGGGCAAGTACTCGTATTCGCCCAAGTGCTCTGATACCTACCCCTGATACTGAAACTTAGATTTCCGAGATTTCCTCTGACCGGCAGTGCCACGAGGGAACATGGAGCCGGCTTCCCGGCCAATCATGAGGCCAGTAAGCCGGCTTCTCAGCCATCAGTATTGAGCTGGCCAAACAAGATGTAGCAAACCTGGCCAATCAGGAAGTTGGCTTCCCGGCCAATCAGGAAGCCTGCTTTCTGGCCAATCAGCATTGAGTCGGCCAAACAGCATGGAGCCGGCTTCCCGGCCAAACAGGAAGCCAAGTGGCTGGTAATGATCCCCTGCCTGGCTTTCTGATTGGCCGGGAAGACGGCTCAATGATCCCGGAAGTATCGATATTTGGTTTCGGCGAGTACATAAAGATAAATATTGGTACTCGTACTCGATACTGTAAAAACGATATCCGTGCATCCCTAATGACAACCCCAAATTTGGTATTTTCTTTCACTTACTGTGTGGGTAGACACACACATTAGTAGCACACACAAGGGTGGCTCCATATGACCTGCAAGAGTAAAGCTGGCCATACACCTTACAATTATCTGCAGATTTTCTGTGGTCAGATGGAAAAGGTGCAACAGATTCCTCCATCTACACTTAACTGTGTGGATGGAGTAATCTCCACCTGGGCCAATCGGTTGCACTTTTTCCATCTGACCACAGAAAATCTGCAGATAATTGTAAGTTGTATGGGCACATTAAGAAGCCACCCCGAAACAGGAAGTCCGGGCCAGTGCTCAGGGGACCAGCTTATTCTGCAGGAAGCTAAAACTTTGAAATATCAAGGTGCAAGGTCCATTGTAAGTTGTTTAATCAGCAATTTAAATAGATTATAACATTTTTGACTTTAATATAACTTTAAAGCCCAACTCCAGATTAAAATAAGACTCTCCCATCCTCCCAGCCTGAAAAAAAAATTTAATATGTATTTCCACTTGTGTAGCCAAATTACAATTGGACCTACTTTACATTTGTTACATGTTCCCTTTCACATTGCATAACTTAAATATATATAAATAAAAAAAGCAGTTCACCTTTTAAGAAGTTTCTGCAAATTCCAGGACTGAAAAATCCTGCTTAGTTCCCACTGTTAATGAACTTAAAAAATACCGTAATTCACTCAGTCCCTTATCAGCTCACCGGCATCTGTTCTAACTCCTGGAGGCTGCTTGTAGAGTCCTATGTATAATACTGCTCTAAATAAACCGCTAAAAAGGTAAAAAATGTTTTTATTAAATTATTTTTAGGTATGATGTGTAAATGGGAACACAAAACAAACATATAGGGGGGTTCCTCAAATTTGGCTGCAAAAGTTGAAATACCCTTTAAGCCGCGGTCACGTGATCATCCAGTGCCTGGTCCTCTTCCTTTCTGTTTACTTCCTACTGGGGGCCTTCTCTTGGTTTTCCATATAACTGCCTACTTGACGTGGTCAGTTCACATTGCTTGTCCACTCTAGGGGTCCTCTCAGGATCCAGAAGACTATTGACATCAGCCCAAAAGGGGGGTCAGTGTGGGGCGGCCGGCAAGGGTTATTGTGCGGTGCTGGATTAGCGGTACTTGCTGGTGGAAACTGTATCAGGGAGAGACCTGGAAGGGGCCCTGGGTGCTTCACCAGGTAACAAAAACAAAACACCTGGCAGGACAGGTTAGAGGGGGTTATGAAGGAGGAATGGAAGGGAAATAGTTTTTGACAGGAGTTGGGCTTTAAGTGGAACATTTTTAAATTTTGGTTATAGTATGTAAGCGGGAAAGTTTAGATCTCCTTTGTTTTCTTATTGGGGTAGATTTTTTCTTAATTTCCTTTCCACCGGGGCAATAAGGGAGTTGCTGTTAGCTGAACTTCCTTGTTCCCCTCTGGAGAGTGTTCTCCATATATTCCAAAGGACAATAAGTGAGCCACTGACACTAGCCCTTAGTTGATTCTCCATTGGGCTATATAGAGAATGCTCTCCAAAGAGAAGAAATGGAACTTTCTCCACCACTCTCTGGTGGGTATAGACCGAAAACGATCGGAGCGGGTCCGAGATTGCAATAAAAACCTGACCCAACCTATCCATTTAAAATAAACAAATAAGGTTTTTGGATGGAGTTCTACCTAATAAGAACTACTAAGTTTCAGTCTTGTTGCATTGGACAAATAAAGAGTAGTGGAATAGAGTAGTAGAATGGGGTGGAATAACTTTCCTTGGGATTCTGCTGTTCCAGGCTGCGTCAAAGGAGTTGTAAAGTCCCAGCATATTCTATCCTGTTATAACATGAGCGTTGTAATAGGAATACATACTCTAATACAGGTATGTAACACTTTTAGGTCTTGTCTCTCCCCTCCTAGTGACTAGAGAAGCAGTAGACTGATGAGCTAATCTCTCTCTACAAAAAAAGGAAAGATTTTAGAGTCTCTGGGGATTTTTGCTCTTCTTCTAGCAGACTAGATTTCTAGAGCCTTGTGAGCTCACTGGCTATGGTTAGGCAGCTCTTAAAACACCAGGTACCCCACAAAGAATAGCCAAAGGGAACAAAATGATGGGTGCTAAACCAATGAAGTATCAGCTCATAAATAGTTTAATGTAGCAATGTTCAGATACCAAGTACTGTACTCCAAGTACTCGCAGATACAAGTACTGATACATTTTTGTTTATTGTCATGTGACAGTTTTTCTATAACAATACAAACTAATGATTTCAGGACAGTGGTGGAGCGCCAGAGCTAGATCCCAGCTGCAACCCTGGTAGTTCTCGTGAAAATACCAAGTATCGGCACTGGTATCTGAACTGGAATCTGATCATCCCTAATGTTTAAAACTGATTGACTTCTTCTGCTTCTTTGTCTCCCAGGCTGAGCTCTGTGACTGTGAGGGGCTAATACTAGGACATATTCAGATACCAGCACTGCTTACATTTAAAAATTACATTTAATGATGTATTCATATATTCCGAGCTGCATTCATTTTGTATCTTTTATGTCTGCCTGGAATTTGGTTTTATACATCTGAATAAAGATCCACCTTAAAGTATAAGGAAGCCCAACCACTAAAACCTCCTCTAAGCTTTAACATGCTAAGGTCATTTTAAAATTAATTTTCAGTATTTTTAAATCTGGAGCTTTCGTTGAAATATTACCCGGTGATTCTGCCATAAAGATCCTTGTTCAGGTACATCCTGTTATAGGGCGTGCTGTCCCCGTCTCCTGATTGGGCTCCTGCCGTGTTACCCTGTCACACAGTGGAGAGTATCATGGATTACAGACAGGTGGGTACCAAGTGAGTACGGGGACGTGGAAGACCAGACAATGTGCAAGGTATGGCTGTCCATCGCTCTTCCAGGGAAATGAGTTGTTACCTTTTTCAGAAGCTTGCATTGCACACATCTTGTCTCAGGCTAAATTAGTCTAGGGGGGGGCATCTGGGATAATTGGGCAAAGTGAGGATCCCACATGGGCTATAGTTTTCAGGAAGAACACACAGGGCCTAAATGTCATGGATCACAGATGGGTGGGTACCAAGGGAGTACGGGGATGCGGAAGACCAGAGGAGATGTGCAGGGTATGGCTGTCCTTTGCTCTTCCTCCAAAATCAACGAGCATGCAGGCAGATTATTGAGAGGACTCGCAAAGTTCCTCCTAATCCAGGGGGTACCAAGGGATTACGGGGACATGGAAGGTCAGACAATGTGCAAGGTATGGCTGTCCATCGCTCTTCCTGGGGAATGAGTTGTTAAATTTTTCAGAAGCTTGCATTGCACACATCTTGTCTCAGGCTAAAAGAGATGCAGACAAAGAGTCTAGGGGGGAGGGACAACTAGGATAATTAGGCACATTGAGTATCCCATATGGGCTATAGTATCAAGGGAGAACACACAGGGCCTAATTGTCGTGTGTACCAAGGGAGTACTCGGATGCGGAAGATCACAGGATGTGCAGGGTATGACTGTCCTTCACTCTTCCTCCGAAATCGATGAGTATGCTGGCAGATTATTGAGAGGACTCCCAAAGTTCCTCCTAATCCAGGGCACAGGGTAGCAACCATAAATAACATGTTTACAGTTGTTACCACCAGAAAACCGACAATGAGAAATGCCATGCAGACCGGAAGTTGCTATAAATAGGCTGCTTGAAAAGTATTTGATGTAAAAACATGGCAGGCTCTTATTATACTGTACACAGTGCATTACATCTATTTTAAAGGGAATTTAAGGGAATTAAAAACCTGACTTTGTGATATTAGCAGTTTCAATGTTTTCTGGACAGCATTAGGAGTTGCTTACTGTAAAAAAAAACAAAAAAAAACTGCTTCCTTTTCTTTAGGTTTTCTCTGCAGATAGCCTAAATTCTTGTTTTTCGGGAAATATTTTAATAGCTTGGCAGATGACCTCACAATAAGTATTGTCTTCCATTTCTTGAATCTTGCGAACTGATCCCTGTCCAGATGACACGGCTCGGGAGGGCGATCTCTGGGTAAATAATTTGTACAACATTTGGCCAAGGTGCATCACAATTTTTGTTTCCCCCCTACATTGAAGGGTTTCTCTCTAAGGATGTGTGGCATTCCTGTAAAGGTTAAATCAATAAAAAAAAGAGTTGGCCTCATTCCTAAGCATGGCTAGAACAGGTAGGCTGTTGTTTAATTTGTGCGTTGGCTTCTCCATCAGATCATTACGGTGCAGTAAAACGAATTTGTTAGATTTTCCTTAGCTTTTTGCAAGAACGGTACACATATCAATTTTTTTTTTTTTTTGCAAGATGTTATCAGTTCTGCTAGCGGATTTGGGGTGCCGTTGATGCATCATTTAGCAGAATAAGACGGCAGTGCAAAATGCATGAGCTGTTCATTCAAGTCCTACATGGCGAAGCTGAATAATCTTTTTTTATTTTTATTTATTTAAATATAATAATATATGAATAATATATATATATACACACACACACACTGTATATGCATATGTGCATATGCATCCATATGCACATTGAACATTTTGCAATTCTGACACGGCATCATTCTTCAGTATCTCAGGTATGTAAATCTCGACCAATCTTTATTTTACACTTCAGATTGCATTTTATTTGTTAAAATGTTATTAAAATCTATTAGATTTATTAAAATTGCTAAATTATCTAAGGATTAAATGCAGAATTTGCTAGGCAGGCTACCAGCTCACAAGTCCATCAAACAAAATATAGGATTTAGCCTTATGTTTTCACTTGCTTTAATCTACTCCGTGCATTGAAGCTAAGGTTACATTGCCGGGTTACACCTCGGAGTATAAGATTTACACCCTTGAGTTTTTTTGGTTTTTTTTAATGCAAGTGTATTTATGGGATTTTTTTTTTTAATAAGTTCCTCTCACACAGTAGAGGCATATATTCGAGGAAAAAAATGAAATTATTTCCAAGTGACACCTCGCATGGAGCATGTTGATTTAATATTTTCAATATCTTGCATTTCTGTTTCAGCTGACTGAATTACTACTCTCCGTGTTGTTTCTGGCACTTGCGAGAACTGGTTGATACACTTTTTTTTTTTTTTTTAAGCGTAGCCTAAAGTAAACTTCTTTTTAATGTTAAAGCAAGTTGTCAAGAAGGTGCCTTTTCTTTTTTGGAGTATACCGTTTAACCCCAGCCGTGCCACTGGGATGTGCTGTTGGAAACGTTTGTGTCTCATTGTTTCAGCATCAAGGTGCGCTGATCAAAATTTTTGAAATTCTACTGATTTTCTTTTTTTTAATCACAAATAAATCTTTGCGTAGACATCTAGTTTATCAATTTTATCAAAATGTTTAAAGCTATACTGATTTTTTTTTTTTTTTTTACACGAAAAAAAATGTGTAGACCTCTCATTTATCTATTTTTATAGGGGAAAGAAAATTGTGAATTGTTTAAATGTTTAAGTTGTAAAGCATGTCATCAGAATGGGATTGATATGGGATGCAATATTTAAAAAAAAGGAATTTAGGGCTGTTAAAACGACACTAAACTCAGGAATTTAATCTTACAAAATGTGTTTTAAGTACTTTAACTATTACCAAAAATGTATCTTATTTGTGTATCACTCGGCTGTAGATCCTCCAATCATCTCTGAATTGGTGCTGACACTGTCCTTCCTTCTGGAGGGGGGCTACTTTTGTTCCCCATGGTCCCTGTGTGTGTGCTGTAAAGTAGTCACCGCTCCAAGCTCGCTCCTGGGATGGAATACAATCTCAATACAAATTAGTAAAATAAATCTGAGATTGTCATTTGTGAAGAATCTAGGAGCTCCTCGGTCCTTTCTTTTTGTTTTTTTTGTACAATATACCCAACCTGGCCCTTAAAAAGTCACCACCTGGATTTAGCTAAGGAGAAAGGTCAGAGCCTTTCATTGGATAATAGGTCCAGGTTCAGTAATGTTATTTTCCCAGAAAATGAGGTCAGCTGCCGACCTGAATATACTGAATGAGCAGGTTTTTCCATCAATCTATGTTTTCTTCCCTGATGGCACATTGGGCATATTCCAGGATGACAATGCCGGGATTCATCGGGCTCAGATTGTGAAAGAGTGATTCAGGGAGCATGAGACATAATTGTCACACATGGATTGTCCACCACAGAGTCCAGACCTTAACCCCATTGAAAATCTTTGGGGTGTGCTGGAGAAGACTTTACACAGTGCTCTGACTCTCCCGTCATCACTACAAGATCTTGGTGAAAATGGAATGGAATTCTGGATAAAAAATAATGTGACATTGTATAAGCTTATCAAATCGATGCCACTGCGAATGAGTATAATCAAAGCTAAAGGCTCTCCAGTGAAATATTAGAGTGTGTGATATTTTGTTTTTTCTTTCGGCCAGGCCATGTATTTTGGAACAATCGTTGTGCAGATTTGTTTGATGCATGGTTTGCAGTGGGATTTTTATTTTACTTTTTTTTTTTTCCTTTTTGTGAATGTCTGCTCCAACATAAAACATACCAGGAGCACTTTTAGATTGCATTACTGGATACTAGATTAGATTATAAGTGCAGACGTTTTACTTCTGCATGAATTGGTATGGTGGACACTTTGTAAATTTCAAATAGCATTTTTTGCAAGGATATTTTCTAAGTAACAGTGAGCCCTTCCATTGCCTAAAAGCACCTCTAAACATTTTTTTTCCTCCTGAGCACAAATGTCCCAAAACGACATATAATAGCCAAGATGTATTCATATTTTTACCCTGACATTGGTATTTTATTATTATTATCACAGGCATTTATATAGCACTGACAATTTATGCAGGGCTTTTACTTGGTGCACATTCACATCAGTCGCTGCTCTTGAGGATATATACAGGGCCGATTTTAGAAAGGAACCAATTAACCTAAGGAAACGAGTATCTGGAGGAAACCCACGCAAGCACAGGGAGAACATGCAAATTCCTTGCAGATAGTGCCCTGACCCGGATTTGAATCAGGGTCCCACAGTGCTGTAAGTGCTAACCATTTGGCCACTGTGTGGCTGACATATAGCATTCCACCACCCAAAGATGTGAATGTTCTATGTGTAAAACTAGTGCAAGTGTGTTAATGAACTGCCCTAATGCAACCTGCCTAATTGCAAAAAAAACAGGTAGATTATTGAAATTCAGTGCGCAAGTCTGAATGGACCCTCTGCGTTGGAGCAATCCATATTTTACGAATATTCCGTCGTGCTGCAGCATTTTTTTGTTTGCGGTTGTTTGCCTCCGCTAACAGACTCGTCTCTCTAGCAGTAACCGATGACTGAATTGTGTTGCTTTTCCAGCAATTAGAAGAAGAATGCCCATTTAATTCAGTCACATTAGTTGTGCACAGTCACTGCTTTTCCTAATGAACATGGAGTGAAATGGCGTGCTACATCAAACATGTTTCATGTAATAGAGCCCACAGAGACCAATGTTATGATTTGTGTCTGGCTGAAACGCAGCGCACAAAATGAAAACCAATCTCATTGAACGTGGCCTGTTCATATCGCTCTCCTTCGCACGGGGCCGCCTTTGTCAGCCGGGCTGTAAAAATCCATTTGCCACCATGAAGCATTGCCATAGGGGCAGCGCAGAGTTATTAAATAGCATATGTGCCGGAGTTTTATGTACATGCCTTATTCCTTAACCGGCAGGAAAGTCTCATTTCACACGTCTCTCAAATTAATTCCAAGTCAATGCAAAAGTCTAGATACCACGCAGCACAAATAATCAGATATTGGCTGCAAAATCACATCCCCACAGACGTTTTTGTCTTATGAACTTGTAATGATGATATTGATTTTTTTATTTCAGACATATAGTATGTTAAGTTTTTTTTTTTTTAAAACATGCGCATACTCATACAAGACGTTTGTAGACAAAAAGATTGGTTACAGAGATGCTCAATGTCTTAGAGCTTTTAATACAACATTTATTTTTAACTGGCATCTGACATTTTTTTTTTACATTTCTAACAGGTTAATTTCGATGATTACTATGTTCTTATAATTTTTTGGGGAAATAACAACATGTTTTTTCTCCAGAAACATTTATTGGCTATTGCATTTTGAAATTAAAATTGTTTACATTCAGCTGCTGACTGTAGAATTTAGCCACAAGCCGGCAGCAAGATGTAAACAGAATTTCCTTAGCTACTGAATTAATTTAGTTGCTAATGGAATTCTTTAGTGTGCTTGCGTTTATGAAGCAACCAGCAAAAAAAATGGAGGACATATGTCCTCGTTTTTTTTTTTGCCACTTGCTGGAATGCCAGATAATGGGGAGATGGTGGATAAGAGGGAGTTTACTGGACAAATTCCAGGAGAACCAATGCTCCTTTCAATTTACAGCTGGTGTCTAACTTTTGAGGTTTTCTCTAGTAGTTGTCAGTGGAGCTTGTGCCTAAAACAAATTCCTGCTGGCTTCTGAATTCCACATTAATTTCGCCTTCGAGGCCAGTGCATCCACTGTCAGCCAGCAATAAATGAACGCAGGCCGGTGATCGATCCTTGTGCGATCCGCGGTCCAGACTGCCACAGACCATGGGCCCGCTACGGCCCCCAGTTCTTCTCTAACTTTCACTGAAGGTATAAAGGACAGGTTCACTTTAAGAGTACACAGTATCTAGTATAGCCTGATATAATGGGAATAATGAAAATGCAGGGTATTGTCTTTAAAACCCCGTCATCTCTTTACATATGTTAAAGCGTACACAGAGTTTAGTAGGACGACAAGTTTGGTCAAAATTCAGGCTTTTGTCATAAAGTGGACTGGTCATCTCTTTACATAGAGTTGGCTGGTCCTCTTGAAGACAACTTTCTGCATATCTATCAGACCCTTGTTCTCCTGTAACTGCTGTTCAGTTTGCAGTAACTACTTGAGAGCACACATCAAGGCGAGCAGTAATCCCAAACACATAAATACCTGAAATTCTATTGCCGAATGAATTTTCACACAATACACTTTTCATTATGTTGCCATTATTAACTTTCTTCATGTACAAGCTTTTCCTGAAACTTGATCTTCTAAATTTGAAGCTGTTCGATTGTAAATAACAAGAGTTGATCCCCTCTCCCAGATGCCATATAGAAGAAATTCTCGAGCCTCGGAGGGGAACGGAGAGGTTAACATGTGCTGTTAAAGACTGAGGAAGCTAGTAATATAGAGTACATATCAATAAAAAAAAAGAATCTTTGTGTAATAAAGCGTATAGTTGCATTGTGGTCCATGGGGCAGACCTCCTGCAGTTGCCACCCACGTTGAAGTACCCATAACTAGGGTCCTATAAAGCAGGGCACGCTCTCTAAAAATATTTGCAGCCTCGCGCCACTTGAATAGAAAGAAAATAATGATGTGGACAGAAAATTAGCACATGGGGGCTGAATATTTGGGCTGTGTGTGTAAACACGAGCAAGGACGGTTAGGAGGGGACGCATAGAGAAGCCTTACCTCCCAGCTCTCTTTAAAAAGGAACAGCTATTATTTTTAGTGTGTGGGAGGGTGTTCTGCGTTTTCTAAGTCTTGCAAGCTACAAATCGAGTGCGGTTTGGGTTAACTCCCTATAGGTCTGATTTCAAACGTTTAACTTTTCAATACACATACATTTTATGCGCGACTTTTATATGCTGTTTGTGTGTGTTCGCAGGGCAGTTGGATGCTGCATTTGTTAGTGTATATTCAGTCTAGGTTCACATTTGAATGGGACCTTTCCTGATATAACAACCCTCCACTATCCACTATCTAAAGCCAAAGAGTAGGGAACAGTTAAAGTGGAACTCCAAGAATTCTCTTATACAGATGCTTACATTGGTCCAGCTTGGCTCAAAGGAAGTATCCATATCTAAAATTTGGAGGGACGCTGAAAATGACTTTTAGTCCGCGCTACATACAGCGACAGCCATGATCTTCCATGTGCGTCTCCAGCAGCTTCCCCATTGCACAGGAAGTTGCTCACTCAACAATGCTGACATTCAGAGAATGGCTTGTGTTTTGGTTAATGAATACGAGGCGTATTCTGATTGTACAAGGTGGAGATCATGATGTCATCTGTTACTTTTTCATCCAATCATAGAGCGCCTTGTTTTCATTTGAAAAATTGTTCTTTAAATAATAGTATTGCCAAGTAAGAAACTCCCTGTGCTCATTGTGCAAGGGGAAGCCGCTGGACCCGCAGCTGGAAGACAACGGCTATCACTGTATGTAACATAGATTACCACACTGATTTTCAGCATCCCCAGCTTCCCTCCAGGTATCAGATATAAATACTTGCCTTGTGCCAAGCTGGACCAAGTTTGTATCATTAAAAGGTAATTCCGGGAGATTCAAATTAATAATTTCCCATCAAGTCTTTTTTTTTTGCTGTCACCCATTGGTGAGATCACACGTCTTTTTCTTAAGCTCTTAAGCATTCCTGAAGCTCGAGTCCAGTGACCTGTAGTAAGTCCCATAGGGACTGATCTGTGTCAAAAACTGCACAGTCTCCAGGATCTATATGATATTGCCATTTCTGAGCTGGCATCTAGGTCTAGGAAGCAGATGCTGACCCTGAATTATGCCTGAGCAAAGATGGTGGTATACAGTAATCCCTGAGAGGCAATAATTACTGGAGGCTTTAAACTCAAAATTAGATTCATGCTCTGTTTGATGCTAGGTCCTCTTCAAGCCAGGGCTGAACCTTTTCAAATGAGTGTAAGTGTGTGGTAGAAGCATCTAGAGCATAATAAAGGTGTCTAGCTTTTGGTTTTACATGCACTTAGATTTATAAGGAGAAAATGTCTCTTAGGTCCATCCACACAAGGACTGAGATGGGCGCTAAGTGGAAATTCTGACTGTACTATAATCACATGATGACAAGTCCGGGTGTTATACTAAGAGACATTACATTCATTGCATGCATAGAGATGAGTAGCTTCTGCTCCAGAGATGAGGTTGCCTATATTTTGATGCCATGCTCTGCGGAGGCAATGATCCAATTACAGGAGAAGGATGGGAAGGATTTTGGATAGTCCTGTCTACAAAATGCGCCTTTTTTTCTTCTTCTAATTCATTTTGTACGTATTCTACAAAAACAATGAGTGTGAACATATCTGACCTTGTTCTATAGCAAGGGGTAGCCAAACTTTGGCTCTCCAGCTGTTGTGCATCTACAAGGCATTGCAAGACTCTGACAGCGAGAGACACGAATGATGAAGTCTTGCATGATGGGATTGCAATGCATGATGGGATTTATATTTTCACCACAAAGTTTAATTACCATTGCTCTATAGCATTGAAACCTGCTACTGTTTTGCATGTTGCTCTCCTGGTGGACTGAATCAGCATACATTGCTGGATTAATTCCTCCTACTGCAAAAGAGGAGTGTCTTTCAGGCTCTTCGGAGATTTGCAGCTTGTTGCAAAAAATGTATGAGCAATAACTGTTGCATCTTCATACATCAATTGTTTCAAAAGCATAATAACTAGGGATGCACCGATACCGGTGCCGATACTTTGCATTTTCATGAGAACTACCAGGGTTGCAGCTGGGACCTGGCTCTGGTGCCCCACCACTGTCGTGAAATCATTAGTCTGTATTGTTTTAGAAAACTGTCACATGACAATAAACAAAAATGTATCAGTACTTGCAAAAATGCTATCGGTGCATCCCTTTATATATGTTTATAAAACAAAATCGTACATTAAAACAGAGATGTACAAATCCCCGGAGCTCCGTGGGCTCCTTACAAATGACAGCTGCCTCCTAACTTTTGAATTTTTGTCTAGTCTAGTCTTGGAGCTGAAAAAGTATCTGTACTTGTACTTGTACCGAGTACGGTACTTGGTATCGGTGCATCCCTAATAATAATCCATCAAACAGTATTTGTGATATTACCATACCAGTATTTGTGAATGGTTGCTATCCTGCTAGCACAGAATCTTGAATTTCCACAAACCTCCCTCCCTCCCTTCCTCGGTCGAACATTTCGTCTTCCCCTCTCTTACCTTTCCACACTTCCATGCTGCTACTCTCAGCTATACAGCTTCCTTTGTTTTGGCACCTTACCCCATTAAATCCTATTACAGTTACCCTCGTTTTAACACCTCTTTATAACAGTTGAAATACTTGGCTTAGAGGATGTTTGTACAACATACACAGGGTGGAGTGTACTAAAGAATTCATGGTTTAATGGTAGTTCATAATATTGGTTAAACGCAGGTAGGTAGCAATTAAAATAGAGAGGGGGGAAAGAAAAAAAAAAAAGAAAACGTCCGTATTATAGCAGCTCACAGCATTTTTCACTTGTGGCGTGTGGAGCCTGTTGCGGGCCCTCCTTTAAGCCTAAATCCACCCTCCATGCTATGCTACTAATGGCTTTTAAATCGCTTTCCGTGTATGAGTAATGTCGGCCATTATCGGGAGGATGTGATAATGATAGGCTGCTTTCTTGGTGTCCCCGAATGTTTTGCATCGCGCTCTGCTCTTTCATACTTGTTTCTTATGGATTTGAGGGGTTTTACTGGGTATTAAATGTGTAACTGCTAGCTCTACAAAGCTGTAAGGGGGGGTGGCGGTGTTCATATGTGAGACTGAAATCTTACCCCTGGCCATAAAAATAATGAAAAAAAAAAAGTAAACTTAATGGTGTCTAAAATCCGTGGATATTAATGAATGCAATTTGCTGAGATTTTCAGACTTGTTTGCTATTTTTGGAAAAAGGCGGGTTGTTTTAGAAAACTGATCATTTATTAGGAGGTATGAAAAATGTGTGCTTTTTTTTTCTTCGGCTAGCTCCTGGGTTCCTAATTGGCCTTGAATTGTTGTCACAGTTACAATTCTGTGTGTGTGGCAGGTAATAGTGCTGAGCTGATGTTTTAATCCAGCCTGCGTTGGACTGGGAAGTGAATTATTATGCTCCGGTGAGCTGGCCAGCAGACATGATCGCCATAGCAAATGGCAACCGGAAAACGCAACCCGCCTTGGCCTTGAAATTGTTTATTGTAACATAACTTGGTGAGACATTTATAGAACTGACAAAGTTAGGTGGGTTCTAAGGATCTTAAAGGAAAAGATTGTGGTTTGCTTTCTAGCGAGGGCTTTTTAAAGTGTGTGGGCGACTATGGACAAATGTAAAAAATGACATCGTGCATTCGATCACTGTCATTGACACAGCAGGTTTTGTATTTCTGAATACCCCCTGTAAGCTAATTTTATGACCTGTTGATCCTACTAGAAGATCTGTAACAGGCCAAGCTGTCCAACAAAAGTGGAGTTTAGAGATGATGGGACGAAAACTATAACACTGGCAGAGGTGCTTATAACGGTGAACTTTTATTCACATTCATTAAACCTTTTTTTTTTTAGAGAGAATTAAAACCTGTTACTGTACCTACTTAAAAAGTTTTAGCTTAAAGCTCCAAGTTCACTCCTGTGATGGACTGCAATGTCAATACAAATTCGTAATCTAAACATGAAAGTGTAGTCCATCACGGGAGCGAACTTGGAGCGGTGGCTACTTTACAACACACACAGGTACCATGGGGAACAAAAGTAGCCCCCCTCCAGAAGGAAGGACAGTGTCAGCACCAATTCAGAGAGTAAAAGCGGTCAAACAGACACAGGACATAGAAATTCCCCGTTTGGGTAAACTGAGCTAGACTGGATGCACCTAGACATTGCTGGACATCTAGTTGTGCATTCAGTCACAGAAAAGCATTACATGAGCCCAGGTACGTTTAAAAATGGACACCAAATGCACCTGAACTCATGTTTTTTCAACGTGTTGTAATGTAGCCACTGTTCCAAGCTCGATCCTGTGATAGATCACAATCACTATACAAATTAGTAAACGAAACTAGAGATTGGAGCGGTGACTACTTTACAACACACTCAGGGACTATGGGGAAGAAAAGTAGCCCCCCCTCCAGAAGGAAGAAACAATGTCAGCTCCAATTCAGAGACGATTGGAGGATCTACAGCCGAGTGATGCATAAATAAGATACATTTTTGTTAATAGTTAAAGTAGCGTTAAACTTTTTTTCAATAAAGAATCCAGCTCAACCACATATACATTGCTCAGCAAAGCATTGCTTTACATTTTTGCCGAAACACATACAGTCATCATGTTTCTGAGCAGCTGCTTCCAAGTCTCTTAGCTGAGCTTCCCTAAAGTTCCTGTCCAGTTCAAGATCACAAAGCACAATGCAGACTCCAGCAACTGTTCATCTACTAGACGGGAGAAGGGAGGAAAAGAGGCCAGGGGGAAGGGAAGTAGCTTGATTTGCTGTGTCTGTCTGTTTGTGGAGACACACAGCTTACTAGCACACACAAGGGTGACTGCATAGCACTCTGCAGGAGAAAGGAGTCACTCTAAAACAGGAAGTCAGGACCAGTGCTCAGGGGACCAGCTGATTTTGCAGGAAACTAATACTTTTAAGCATCAAGAAGCAGCATCCACTGTAAGTAATTTCATCAGCATTTGAAATAGCTTTCAATCCTTTTGACTTTAATATAACTTTAAAGGGTTATTAAACCCTCCGTGTTTTTTTGCATATATCTACTGCTAGCAAGCATTAGATATATGCAAAAAGTGTAAAAAAAAACAAACAACAAAAAACAGCTGATTCTGCAGGAAACTAATACTTTTAAACATCATGGGGCAGTATCCATTGTAAGTGATTTCAATAACATTCAAAATATTTTCCAGTCCTTTTGGCTTTAATATCACTTGAATGCATGACATCATCACGACTAATGCAGCTGCATAAGACGTGTGGATGCCGTGGGACATTCCCCCCAGGGCGGAGGGAAAGAGATTGCCCACTGCCCACTGTAAGCATTCCCTCCCTAGACCAAAACAAGAAGCCGAATGCTTACAGTGTGGGGGGAGCCCCACTACATGGAATCATTTTTACATTTTCTGGTGTTCTTCTTTAAATGTAATACTTTCGAAGCACTTAATTCCTGGAAAAACCTTGAATACTGTCTTCCCTCATACTGCTTACCAGTAAATTACAATTGTGCTTTATATATATCAGTATGCCTCTTAGACTCTAGAAGCTATTTTAGTATTAATACTGTATATACGTTTAAGATGAAGAAGTAAACAAGTGCCATAGTGACGGTTCTACTTGCATCTGATAAAACACAGGAAATGAAAAGTTGTCACTAAAAAAAGTACAAAATATTCCATAGAATAACAATATATCAAGACAACATATAATTGATGATCATGACACACTCCACATGAATTACTCTATGACTTGGGTCATATAAAACCTTATGCACGTATGCCCATGTAGGTGAATTTAAAAATGCTGCCGCCTTATTTTAGTGATTACATCCTTCTGAGCTGCCATCAACACAGCGGTAAGATGTACATATGCTGAAAAACCCCAAACAGGAACATCAAACACAAATCAGTATCCAGTGAAATGGCTAGTAATAGCCACAAATGTGTAAACTCCCTTACCTAACGTGAGCTTTCAGTATCTGACATTGTGCGCTGATATTTCCCTTGCAGCTAAATTATGCTTTCTGTTCTGTCATGTCAGCCCGCAGTCCCTTTCAAAGGGACTTCTGACAGCAACAGACCGTAAAGTTGGCCATAGATATTAGATGTGGTCAGACATTGGAAAATGATTCCCGTGTTTTCATGTTTGTCATCTGCAGAGACATGCAGAGCTTTTCTTAACGGCTGACCAGTCTGGCCGAAATATCCTGACATGTTCCAGCCAGTCTGTGGTGGCCTAATAGTACCCGTAATGGGCACATATCATCACTCAGCAAGTGTATGGAGGTATTTACACATAACGCAAGGTTATTTGCTTATTGTTGACTTAAGAGATATAAGAGATGGTTCAATAAAAGATTTCTGTTTACATGTCTGGCTAAACATAGCGTCCCAGCTGTCCCTCACCATTTACCTTTTTGATCAGTACTCCACCTGTCGCTGTAAAAAAACTTTTTGGATAATGACATACCAGTAAAAGAAGACTGTAAATACTTACCTTTTCTACTGCCTGCACCCCCATGTATGCAGAGGGAGCAATTTGTTTATTAGGGGGGCACAATTGGGTTATTCTGCCACCTTAAGGTGTCCCCCTAGTGTCTATTCCATTTTTATGGGCCCCTTATGTATCGATTTAACATTGGGCCCTTAATATAAAACTAATAGCTTATTTGATGATCTGGGCACCATATTTTTTGATTCATCGAATCCACAAATTTCATAGTTCAAAAGATTCTGGAACCTTGGCTGATTTGGTTGTCCTTGCAATGCTGGACACCTTGTCTAGAAGGTCATCCGATCAGGGTTCAGTCAGACAACGCCATGGCCATGACGTACATCAACCATCGGGGAGGAGCCACAAGTCTTGCTCTGGCAAGAGAGGTAAATAGAATTGTAACCCAGGCATATCTCTATGTTCCAACATTGTCCACTGTTCACATACCAGGCACAGACAATTCAAAAGCAGACTACCTCAGCTGGCAGAACCTAGACCCACAAGAGTGGTCCATACATCCAAAGATGTTCAAAGACCTGTGTCACAGATGGGGATGCTGAATGTGGACCTTCTGGCCTCCAGGTTCTAGACCAAACTGCAGAAGTTTGTGTCTAGATGCAGAGATCTTCTGGCAGTAGAAGTGAATGCTCTGGTGGCTTTGTGGGATCAGTACACCCTCATTTATGTCTTCCCTCCTCTGAAACTCCTTCCACGTCTACTCCAGATAGAGGACATTCTAGTTCTCCCTCTACCTCCTAACTAGACCAGGCAGATTTGGTACTCTGACCTGATCAGATTCCTGTTAGACACCCAGTGGTCTCTTCCAAATTGACTGGATCTACTCTCTGAAGGACCAAGTTACTACCCTGCTTCACATTCACTGGCTTTAACGACATAGCTGCTGAAGCCCAAGTCTTCAGAGACAGTGGTTTCACTGATTATGTAATCCCTACTCTGTTCAAAGCTAGGAAGTCTCCCTTCCGCAAGGTCCACCATCGCACATAAAACGCTTAATTCACTTGGTTAAAGGAAAGCAGCTCACATTTGGTCTGTGAGTGCCTTCTGAGCTTTTCAGCATCAGGCAACGGTTTCACAGATTTGCAAGGCTATCACCTGTTTTTCTATTCACACATTCTCTAAGTTTTACTAGGTGGAAGTTCAGGCCTCATTTGATGCCAGCTGCTTTTTGTTGTGGGCCCGTTAACATTGCTGTGTTGACCACCCTTCATTTGGACTGGTTTTTGACATCCTTATTGTATCTGAATTACTTTTTGAAGTTCATTAAAGGACACAGGTCCCACCCTTCTGTGTTTGATGTACTCCTACATTGAGACCATAACAGGTACTCTTAAAAACAAGATCACACAGCTAGAGCTGCAGCTAACGATTATTTTCAAAATCGATTAGTTAGCCGATTATTAAGTTCGATTAATCGGTTAATCGGATAAAAAATACATTTTAAAAAATGGCTCCAGTGATGGGACTTCTAGTTTGTATTGAGATTGCAGCAAGCTTGGAGCGGTGGAAGTACAAAAGAAAAAAAAAGTGTGGTGTACAATATAGTGAAATGAAAAGTGTAAAATTATACAGCAATGAATGCAGAATGGCACCGGCTATAGAGGACTACAAAACCCAGCAATAGTACATTATACAGCGCATCATCCGCCCACACCTGCTCCTCCTTACTTTTTCTCCCCGCGTCCCTGTGCCGATCGTGGATTTGGGCAGGCGGTGAGTGTGAGGCACGGAGGAGGTGCGGAGCGTGGATGCGGGCAGGTCTGGCAGCGGCGAACGTGAGGTGGGGAGGAGGTGTGGCGCGCAGCGTGTGTGGAGCCGTGAACAGGGCCAACCAATCAGAAGCCGATTAATCGATTATTGAAAAAGTTGACAACTTTTTCAATAATCGATTATAATCGATTATGTCGATTAGTTGTTGCAGCCCTACACACAGCGACTCGTCTACACACATACACATGCACAATCACATACATACACGCAATAGGTTGAACTTGATGTACCTGTGTCTTTATTCAACCTCAAATACTATGTAACTGTACTGCTTTTCTACAAAACATAAGCATGCTGGGAGTAGAAGGGGTTATACCTTGCTGGCCAATTTTTTTTTTGCCAGTGTCCAGTTCCATCTAAAGGTGGCAGAATAACCCAATTGTGTCCCCCTAATGAACTTTAAGTAACAGATACGGTAAGCACGTAAAATCCTGTTATGCACAATTTTAACATAATACAAATAGTTATTTAGAAATAACGATTTACACAATGATGACATATTTACAAAGAATTACAGTCCGGGTCTCCATTGGAAAAGATTCGGCCTTTATATTCTAAACATGTAAAAATCCTCCCTCCCAGAACGTTTAATTTTTTTTTTTTTTTTAAAATCATCCAGTGGATGCGCACATGGGAAGAGACAGATAAAAATAAAACCTCCTCATTAGAAATTAAGGAATGCTACTAGTTTTACTTGTTGTGGAGAAGGCTAAAAAGATTAAAGCCCCTAAAACTTAAAAATATTCTTGCAGATCCTGTGACCTCTCTATGTTGCAACAATAACATCGGTATGATCTGTACACTGACGTACAGAAAAAAAATGTGATCTTACAGTTTGAATGCCAACACAAAAATAGTTTAGGTCCTTTTATGTACTTTTGCGAGATGATTTGTCTGAAATACTGCAGTTTTTGCTGCAACGTAAGTATTTTATATTGGGATTGGCTGTTTTAAATGTCTTGCGATTTTTTATTTATATATTCAAGGAATGTGCCCCCTGTCTTCTCCACTGTGTAATCTCTATTATGGTTTTTGAACGTGACAGCTGTTTTGCTATCTATATTTTTTTCATCGTTTACATTCTCCTGGGGTGAGCCATTTAGCTTCTCGAGTAGCTTGACTTGTATTTATTTGTAGAAGAAACCATGTTTTCTGAAGGAAGCCTGCTCTCTCTGTATTCCTGCTACACTTGGTCAAAGTTACCTGAAAGCAGAAAGACGGCAGGCTTAAGGGCTTTTAGGAGCAGTTTGCTAATCTGCTCTAATTCTTTGGGCAACAATATTTTCATAACTGTAATTTTCGGCTTGGTTTGCACTGTGTTGAACGCAAAAGGTGCATCCAGTGCTTTGTGTATTTTGGACAGCATGCTGCCGGGCACACGCTTCTGTTCCTTCATAAACAGAAACCATAGAAAGCAGTAGACACCCATGGGCATAGGGCCCTCTGAGCCACAGAGCCAGACCTAACCGTGGGCCATGTCCCTCAGTATGTATTTTATAGCTAACATTTCCACCGAGTTGGGCAAGGAGCAGAACTGGTTTCCAAGCAGCTGCAAATCCAGAATGAGACCTCAAATAAAATAAATCAATTGCATCGTGTTGAAGTCATTGAAGCGCAAGTATCCTGTTATGCATGTTGTGTTTAAAGGGGAACTGCTGACTTTTGGGGTCTTTCAGATATATTTGTGACTGTGTTCAGCTCAGTGTAAATAGTCTTAATGCTAAGTGCCTATGGAAATAAGTGTCAATGTTTGGTTATTACAGCTGCAGGCTCAGCTTCCTGCTTAGTAGTGCTGAATTTTCGGTGCTCCTCTCTCTTTGGGTCAGGCCTTACCTGACTGAAAGCAGATTACACTTAAGAGTCTTTTTGAGCAGTCATTAGGCAGTGTTGCTAATCTTGTTCTCAGGTCTACAGACAACCACTAGAGGGAGCATTTATAATTATGTGCATGACATTCAGTAACTATATATGGGCCAACAAGCCCATAAAAATGTAAAAATTGCTTTTAGGCCTTTTATATATGCTGTGTTATGTAAACATTGACAACCTGAAGTCATTTATCTACTGTTAAAATACTTTGATACTTTTCAGTAACAATGGGGGAATTTATTGAATTGGTCAATTTGTTCGCATTATCAACGAGACATTGATAATGCGACCAAATAATTGTCATTATTGAGCCTGATGAAGGGGACCCAGTGTGGCCCCGAAAGCGGTTGTCTTGATGACTTTTGCCAATAAAATGGATTTACACCAACGTGAATCTCTGGTTCGGAGTGCTGGTGACAGCTGTCTATTTGTTGTATCTGGAGCGGCGCCAACCGCAGTCATTGCGTGCACCCATTATCATTGGAACAGACCGGTAAGGAGTGCAGCAAGGTATGTGGACTTTTCAAATTGATAATTTGAGACAATGCTCCTTATCAAGGCATTTAAGAATGAAACATAAACCAGGATAATAAATCATGGATGCGGCAGTTTAGGACTATTGCATCCCTGATTTATTATCCTAGTTTAAATTTAATTCTTAAATGCCTTCATGAGGAGCATTGTCTGAAAATTGTCCCAATCTAGAAACTCTCACAAGCTGGCCGGGAACCTCCTGGAGGATAGCTGAAAAGCCCTGAAGTGCATAGCTGACTTCAGGGAGTGAAGCTGAATTATCTTTGCAATACTTTAAGAAGTGCTCAGGAATTCTAGAATGTGCGCCTGTTTGGAGGTCTTATAACATCACACATGCTGGACACAAATACTGCTGAGTTGAGATATTATGGGAACTGTCGCAAAACCTGTGCAGCAAGTCACAAACAATATTATTAAAAACACTTAAAAAAATAACAGAGATAAAATGGTTGTAGTTAGTTAGCATGACATTTTGGTCTTTGCGCCTAAAATGTTGTCATAAAAACGTTCAAAATTCCCCCATCTGTTTAATAAAAACGTTTATGCAAATGTTACGAGTAGAGATGCACCAATACTAGATGCCTAAGCTGAGTATTTGGGGGAGTACTCGTACTCCCCCCAAATGCTCCAATGCCTAGCCCGATACTTTGGGTGTCAGGAAGCCGGGCAGCGCATCATTACATGCTGCCCAGCTTCCTGATTGGCCGGGAAGCCGGCTCCAGGCCCTCTCGTCAAATCGGCTACCCGGCCAAAAAGGTGTAATGACGCGGCGCCCGGCTTTCTGATTGGTCGGGGATCCCTCATGACGAGGGAGCCGGCTCCATGCTTACTCGTCACCTAGTGACGAGAAGCATGGGGATGGCTTCCCTGCTAATCAGGAAGCCAGGTAACAAGTCATTACACGCCGCCTGGCTTCCTGAATGGGACTCGGTATTTGGTATCCTAAATACCGGTATTGGTGCATCCCTAGTTACGAGGATAGATCAGAATGTGTATTTACTGTAGGTAAAGTGTCTCTTTCAGGAAAAAGAGCCTATCACCCCTCCAATGAGCAGGCCAGAACAGCTCTTGTATGGCCCTAGCACTACTTGCAGACATACATACTTTAACTCTTTCCCTGGACTGTGTGAGCAAACATTTGCTTTCGAGAACTTTTTTTTTGAGTTTGGATGCACATTAGCCAATCACATCCTACTGTTGTAACCCTCAAAATCACAGTCAGGTTCTAGGAATGCGTTTTTGCTGCTTAGTTACAAGGCTGTAAAAATACCAGTATTTCGGTAAAGAAAAGCAGGCCACTTTTTTAATTATAGGAAGCCAACTGCAGCCCCGGGATTCTTTGTAGGCACAATATGTGGTGGTCTGAACCTTTTTGAGGCTATTAAAGGTGTCGCGTGCTAGGTTGCTGGGGTTTGTTAGGACGTCTGGCCCACTTTTGAGGTCACCGCTGACAGCAGACAAGAAAAAAAAAATAACACCTGTGGTGAACTTTGAATGAAAACTCCATCATTGGGGTTAACCTTGTAGCAGCCAGATGGCCTCTGTAGTTCCACAAAGAGGTTTATTGACTAACAGGCCTATATCAAGAGGCTACACTTCCTAAAAAAAAAAAGATCCATCTTAGAACTACCAGCTAATTCATTTTACCACAACTTAATGCAATGTCATTATTCTATTAGTCGGCCATTTTTTTTTTAAATGCATGAAAAGGAAAGTTCATGGCAACTTCAAAGTTTACAAGAATGGTTAGAAGTGGGCCGTACACTAAATGGTATATAAAGCCAAAAACGCTGACTGCTATATTTTTTTTTAATATGAACTAGGGCCTTAAAGGGACAAAATCTCAATCCGCTGGGACACAGGCTAGAATGTTTCTAATATTGCTAAAGATCTGAACATAGCAATAGCATGGGGCGGGGGAGAGGTCCATGACAGTTGTTTTTGTTAATTTAAAAAGTTATATGTAGCATCTCTAGCAGTTTTTGGGCTTATTCAGACGGACGTACACATACGGACCTGTGCGCCCGTCTGTCTGAATGAGCTCTTACAATAACGTAGCTATTGACTGACAACAATTTGTTTCCAAAATAACAGATATTGAAAAATAAACTTTTTTTTTTAACCCCTTGACTGTTTTGGAAGCCATGGCTTCATAACCATCTATGTTGGAAACGTGAAGAAAACACCGAACTTATAATTGAGTAGCAGTAAGCAAATATTTTGGGACTGATAAGCACGACAAGCTTAAATTTGTTTATGGAAATTTAATTTAGGCCAAATAAAACGGAGGCTTTCAAACACAATGGGGATTCTGTATACGGAGACTGGAGCATCTTCAATAAATAGAACATATTTTAAGATGTAACCACAAGATTAATTTTACAGCTTCAAGCGTTTTTAAGGGGTTCAAGCTTGTCAGTTCATTATTTTAACCTATCACTAATTGTAAAAAGCATTGAAAATTTTCTTTTGGAAGTTTATTTACTAGAAAATAATATTTTAGCCTAGCTTCTCTTGAGATTTTGTCTGGGTGACTCCCAGTATTTTTAACAGTATTAAAAAGTAATTTTTACATTGCACAAAAAAAACAAACAGCCTTTTTAGTTAGATGTAAATTTACAGTTGCAAGTCGTGTTTTTCTAACTTAGCTTTCAGTACATTATTTGGAGACCACCGATGTTATGAAATTAAAAGCACATGGATTCAGAGGCAGCTGAAAATGCTTGTAATTGTTCAGCATGGCTCATAGGGCTTTAAAGTTATGAATGCTTTGATTTGTGAATGATACATTCACATCACTTTACTTAATAACATTGCTGTCAGCGTTATTTGCTTCCCTTTTCTTTTTCTTTTTTTTTTCATTCATAATGTTTTAATAATTTTTCAGCTTTGTTATATCCTCGTTGCTGATCACAAAATCACACTTTACTGTTACAAGAATGGAAAGTAAAAACTATGCATTATAAAAGTAAAACAATAAGAAAGTGAACAGCACAAATCTAAAAAAATAAGAAAGTATACACTACAAATCTAAAACACTAAGAAAGTAAACACCATTGACTATATTTAATATGGAATTAGCTAACATTGGGCCATGCTGGTCACATATTGTATACCTGTTTGGTTTGTTTCACCTTAAAAGTATAGGTGGGTATGAAAATGAAATATATAAAATAAATCTAAAAATAAAATATTATTATATAAGCCACCCAAAATTATGAAAGGTTACGAGGCACCTTTTAAGTATAACTCCAGGTTTCTTTATGAAAGAGATTTTAAAAATATTCACAAATTGAAAATGCCAAACCCTTTTTTTTTGGAAAATTGTTTAAAATGTATTTAATAAGTATATTCGGGAGTGTAGTTCACAAGATGCTGTAAAGCCTTTTGTAGCTGTACGTACATATATGTTTATTCCAACTAAAGGAATGAAGGTGATATCTGTAAAAAAAATAAGTCAAGGCAACTGGACTTGCTGTATTTTTCTTGAAGACTTAAGTCAGTTGCCTTGACTTATTTTTTTTACAGATATACCATGACCTGGATGAATGAGAACCTTCACAGACAATGAAGGTGATGCACGTCAAGGGATGTCTGCCATTTATTTTGGTATTCTTGTAGATTGTAAGCTGTCAGGAGCAGGGTCCTTCTAATTCTATTATATGGTATTTATTGCATTGTGATTGTACTGTTTCCCCATATGTTGCAAAGTGCTACACAGACTTTTGGTGCTACATAAATCCTGAATCATCATCATCATAGTAATAATAATAATTTAATTTAGACAATAATTAGTTAACTTGAAGTTTGAGATCTGCTCTGTTAGATCATGCTGGCTTGTGTTATTGATTTACAGTATTTTATATAGATTTAAACTGACTACACTTTAGACTTGTGGAATTTGCTGTAAATGTATTCAAATACTTTCAGCTTTATATATTATATAAATATATGACATAAAGTACCAACATTGATCTTTAATGCAGATTTCATTTAACATTAAAACCATAGTAAACTTTAGAAGAACTCCATTTAGTATTTACCCTCTAAAGTCTTAAAGGACATTGATTTGATTGTTTTTTTTTTCATGGACAAACTTTCAAAAACATGTCAAATTTTATTTGAATCGTTCAGTTTTATTTCATTCCTAGTCATTGTGCAACTTTTCTGTATAAGTATAGCTGGCCCGCGTTAAGACCAAATTGTTTCTTTGCTGAGAAGTCTTACTGTGCGAATATATCTTGTTTGGGTTTCCCTGGCAGCCCAAAAAAATGTGAAACACTGGTGATTTAATATTTTGATTTCCTGTTTAAGTGTACTTAAATTCCACAGAAATCTGACCATTTCAGCTTTGGCTTTTTTTTTCTCCCTTATCTTATATGCAATTTGTTAAGTGTGGTTCAAAAACTTGTTAACCTATTTTGTTATTCTTCCTGTGTGGGGGATGACCTATCAATCATTACCTTTGGATGTAGTGGAAGGACTGCATCTATCATACAATCATATTGCCTTGTTTTTAAATTATTTTATGACTTTGCCATAGTCTGCATATTGCGGCATAACAATGGAGAACATGGCTTTAAAAGAGTACGGTCAAAGAGAATTTCTATAGAGGAATAAAGTGATATCTTTGTACCTAGATCAAATCTGAGACTTCAGTACTCTCCAGACTCTAGACTTTTTTTTACATTTATAGTAATGGTATATAGTACTGTATTATAAATACAGTAAACTGTCAATTATCTGGTATTCAACTTACCAGAACTCTCATCTAACCAGAAAAATTGCTGATCTGTGGCATGAATTATCCTGCAAATGGTCGTGTGTCTATTTGTCTTAATTTGCTTTTGATTGCTGCATTTTAATATTAATGTGAAGTCAATACAGATTGTGTTATGGTACGGTATAGTATGGGGTATGGCATTAGTTAAACCTATTTTTATTAGTATTTCTCAAGCAACCGGAAACTACATTTTATCAATCCCCATGGATGCCGGATAACGGGGAGTTTACTGTAGTACTGTTTTAGGGTGGTTTGCATTGGGTACATATTTTTGAGGAAGGCTGACGAGCATAAAGAACAAAAGGGATTGATGATGATGGTAAAAACACTGGTCAGGTTAATTGCCCAACTGGTTTTTGAACTGTTATTAATACCAGTCATTGGTAAGAATATAGAGCAAGTGCAGCATCAGATATTTCTGCTACTTTTCAAGGCATAATAGATTGAAAACAGATAAAATAATACATTGGGTTAACAGGTCTACTAGATTGTAAGCTCTCACGAGCAGGGCCCTGTGGTATTGAAATTGTATTGTAACTACACTGTCTCCCTCCATTTTGTAAAGCGATGCACAAACTGTTGGCACTATAAAATCCTGCATAATAATAATAAGCCTAAAATCAAAGAAAGCGATCAAAATATAAATGTTACCATTGCCTGATTGCTTACATTCATTCAGATATATGCCCAATATTATAGAAAATTGGCTAATACGTGACCAGAATTGCATTGTCCTTGTAAAAAAAAATTGCTGGTGTTCTAGTTCATTCTAATTCACATTCTAATTCATAGTTTCTAAAATCATTCTAACCTCCATGCTAACGACCCCTAAAGTCTTGGTGATAATCTAGCTTAATAAGGCCTCCAAGTGATGAATGGAAAAGTTGTATCTATTTTCTTCAAAAGCAGATTTTTAAATAATTTATAAATTGTTTGCTTTGTACCGGCTATGCATTTTAATAATGAAACTTTGCAGAGTGTCAACTCAGTCTTAAATGAACACTTTGCAAATGCTTGACGCTCTAGGTAATGGCTTTCCTATTTTCCACATACATATACAATTTAGAGGTTTTGAACCAGCTACTGAACAATTCCACATGCCCAAAATCTTGCTTATATTGTGGGCCTGTTCATATCTTGTGCTCCTGGAGCAGGTAAACAGAAGAGCACCTGCACATAAATATAGGAACGTAAGGGCGCCGTTGTAGTAAATGACGCCGTTCTCATGTCTACGTTTTCATCCAGTACATTTGCTGAAGGGCCTTTAAGCAGCAGTTTTGCAGCAGTTTGGCAAAAACTTATCTACCGATTGCAAGGTATTTTATACAAAATGCTGAAAGAAACCCCCTCTTGAAAACGTTCATACAAAATCATCACATTAAAATGCTGAAACCCCCCCCAATACATTTACAGTATTTTAGACCAGCACCATCTCTGGATAAAAACACTTCTTTATCAGAGCTCTGTAAAATCCATAATACAAATATTCTAGCCTTTCTTCTGGGAGACCAGAATGTTCTTTGTTACAAATTTGAAAGAACTCTTATAGAATTGTTTTATTTGGGAACAATGCTGGTCTGAAGCATTGTACATTTAAGGAGGACCACCGAGTGTCGAGGTTGTTGGACCATCTCTCATCTCGAGACATTTTTCTATCTTGCTGTGTGTTAAAAACAACTACCTAAATAGTAAAAAGTGCTACAAAAGAATACACTTGTGAATGGGCCCTAGTTCCAAATTTTTTAATGTTATTTGCATTTGCAGAAGCTGGCTGTTAAATAGCAGAACATGATAGAACTATTCTGATCCTTTTGACATGCTTCAGTTGTCATGAAGGCAACCTCTGCCTATGCATGTTTTCAACCCATGGTTCGGATTTCCTAGGTTTAGGACAGGTTTACTTTCAGTCTCTAGGCGTTTGCTAACATATATATCTATATATTTATTTATGTGTGTGTGTGTGTGTGTGTGTATATATATGTATATGTGTATATATATATATATATATATGTGTGTAAAATACAAGCCTATTTCTCTGTGTAGTCTGGCTAGGCCCAGCTTGATGGGGAGCAGCTTCAATATAAACTGTGGCTGCAGACAAACATGCTTAGTGGAAAAGACAGATCCATCAGATACAATCTCCTTTTCAGAAGTAGGCCCAACAATTAGTCCAATTGCTACAATGAAAATAAACTATAGGCTCAGGTTTAAAAGGCTGACAGACAGGAAAAATATACACGGGTCAGACTGGGAAAGTTACACTTTCATCTCACAAGTGGCCTCATTTGAATCCTCAAAAGCAATCTTTGCGTTCAAGACAGAATGCTGTGAGGTAGGCGTTCACTACAGAAATCTTGTAGGTTGCGAATGCAAGCATAGTATATAAAGTTTCAGCAGTGACGACACACACAGGGACGCATTTATAAAACAAGCTCAGACCAAGCAATTTTTTGGTAATTTGCCGCACACAACAGTAAAAAAAAAAAAAAAAAGACCGCAGTCATGCATCATAAATCGCAGGCACTCATACACTATATATATTTGAAGAAGTTCAAAAACTCTTTAGCTAAAACTGTTCTGCTGCCCCTCTGTTTTCTTTTTAAATTCTACATTCAATGTTTATAACATTTTTAGCCTGAAAATTTTTTCCAACTCTCCTGCTGTCCCTACGTTTTCTTCTTTATATTCTACATACAATGTCAAGTCCACGTGCCAAAACGTGACTATTTGTTATAATGGGTTAAAAACTTTATGTCAAGATATCTTTAGCCAGCTGAATTTCCCTTAATCTCTTCTGGAAGTCGACGAGAAACGAGAGAAAACAAATATCTCTATACATGTAAACTGTGTTTCCTCTTGTAAACACAGGGATATTGTGGTCTGGCTACTCTCTCTCTCTCTCTCTCTCTCTTTCTCTGCAGCGGATCATTAATACAATTTATTTCCTCTATTTTCTTTTATAAAAATGAAACACTTTCATTCATTAAAAAAAAAAGTGTTCTATTTTTTTATTTTTTTTTAGAACATTGCTGGCATTGCAGCCTTTCCGTTGACCACTACGGATTCTTTCAGCTTCGGAAGCAACTGCTACTTTTGGGAAAATTGCGACTGCAATCTTGAATCAGCATCCTTCTCCTCAAATGAAACCCATTAGGCATCATAGAGAATTAAGGAAAGACAATGGAACATCTGTGTGTCAGCAGTGTTAAGCTATCCCCCCATGCTCCGTAATAGCACTCTGCTAGCCATGCTTGTGTAAGTCTGTATTCAAATGTGCTTGGAGGCAGCCAATTGAAAAAGCAATAGTAGGAGGGCTAAGAAGTATCCCTGCCGCCAGGTATTACTCTCTGAAGGCACTGCTGGGCTCACATGTTTTTATTTGTATTTAGTTCAATTATCCTTTTAGGATCTTTTCGTTAAGAAGGAAGAAGGGGAGAAGCTGGTGATTTCGGGTGCCAGTGCCAAAGCCTTTTTTTGTTTTGTTTCCCTCATGGAAAGGATTCAGAAAATATTGTAAGTGATCACCAGCAAACAATGTCCACAGCCCTGTCAAAAGATGATTCAGCTAGAATGAACACAACTTTGCACTTCAGCTGTTTCCAGTGCCGTCATAAGGAAGAATACAATTGTTTTGTCATGCAGTGATGCAGACGTTACTCACGGTGTGAGGTGTTGGCACATTAACTCTATGCTGGGCATTATTTAAAGGGACATCAGCCTTTCTAGCATGCTGTCACACGTTTTGACAGATTTACAAAACGGGGAGTCTGAATCGGAATGTTCAATATGAATAAATCGGATGCATGCAGCTATGGACACGGTGGAGGAACGTATATATATATATTTATATATTTTTTATAAAGTTTTAATGCAATTGCACATTTTGTTTTAAGTTTGCATGAATATATTTTAAGAAATAGTCTTAGTGCAATTGCGCTTTTTTTTAAAGTTTGCATGAATGTATTTTTTTATAACGTCTTAGTGCAATTGCACATTTTTTAACTGACATTTATTTTTTTAAGGTTGCATTAGTGTTATATTTGTATTTTGTGTATTGAAGTGATTTATGCTTCTGTTTTATTTATGCTGACATCTGTGCTAACTGTTTGTGGAAGTCAAGGTCAACCCTGGCATGGTCTGAGAGCAGTATAGCAGCTACTGGTTGGGCAAAGTTGGCACTTGGAGTTGTTCTGCTTTTTGCATTCAGGAGATGAGTGAATTTTTGTCTGTGTTCTGTAGGTTTTTGCAGTAGGTAACCCTAAGCTGTGTCTGAAGTTACAGGTTTTTACCTATAGCTGAGCAATAATGAGTCTGAGCATAGAAGTGGTCTTGCCAAATAGCAGCTCAGCTAACAGTGCATCAAATGTAGTGATGTGTTTTAGGGCCGCTGCGGTTAAGTCCTATTTTTCCTAATTTCCTTTAAACAGTGGGGTGCCTGGAAGTGGGACGGGAATTTAAAGTGAGCTGCTTGTTGAAATGATTAGGTGACTTAATAGACTGTGCTCTGTATATAATTTTGCCCTCAGAGTATTTAAATACCTTCCCAGGTACTTCACCTGGCACATAACTTTTAGAGTAGTACTTGTCGAGCCTGAACATCTCTGGTTCCCTAACAGCATTCCTATAGCAGGTAGGTGTTTAAAAAAATAAATATATTCTTAATTGTGGTGCTGCTGGATGTATGAGGTGATTCAAAGCTTTGTGTATGTGCTAGAGATATTGTAAGTGGTCCTTGTGTCCTGTAAAGTGATGGAACAAGAGGAACCTGTGGCCCACAGCTGTGGCAGTGTGTGTGACCCTTTAAACCCACCTATCATTGACATCTAACCTGTTGCTTGGGATCCTGTAAACAAGTGCAGATCATGATTGGTCAGATTAGGCACTTACCCCAGAAGAAGTTTTGCTGACACGGTGTCACGGAGCTGAAAAGGCTGTTTGACGCCATAACCGTCAGTTGCGATCTCTCTGGTCTGGGCGTCTTTCGGGTTCAGTGTTTTTCCTTTTTTTTGTTTTTTTTATATGTCCCAGCAGCGATATCTCCTTTTGAAGCCTCAAACTGCAAATACAGCAGATTACAGTCATGCAGAATAGTGGAACCTTATTGCTGTTTTTAGAGTTTTCTAGTTACAGTGCATGCAAAGTGCTACAGGACTTGTCTAATTCAAGCAGGAGACATTAACCCTAACCCCCAACACATGACCCGGCGAGGAAGAATGGCAGACTATTATTACTGCATAGAATGTGGTTTAAGAGTACTTACTGACAATGATGGTTTTGAAGACTGGTAGTGACCTGCGGAGATTAACCATTTAAAAACCAGAGGCTCCGTGCTGTCCTCCTGGAGAAAGTTTGCACCGCACTTGTGGTTCTGTGGTTGTTTGTGAGGCGAATGAAGCATTCACACAATCCAAAAAAGCAAAAGCTTTTAAAACTCCTTTTTTCTGCAAGCAACGTTACTGGAGAGGCAGAATCATGTGGTTGATGACATCAGACCGTTTAAAGTGGGACAGCCTTCAACTGTGGCTTCAACTTCTCTCTCTCTCTCCCTCTTATTTTATTTTTTTTTTGACAAAAGGATCCTGGTAAGGCCTTTCCTGGCATCCAGAAGGATATAGCTTTTTAATTTTTCTGACTCATGAGGATTTGGAGGGAGTACAAATTCAGCTCAAACTCCTGTAAAGCATATGGAGCACAGAGCTAATGTTGTATAATGCACTGTTCAAGTCGTAGCCCTTGTGCCATTCTTATGTCTTCTGGTTTGCTCTGAGTTTATTATTGTCTGTAGGAGAGCAAATTAAGCTGGCACTGGTGTCACATATTATTCCCGAGCAAGAGTGATGATTTATAGTAATCCACATTGTTTTAAACCTATTGCAACCCCAAAAGTCTGCTTTGAATTTTCTGGAGTTTGGTTTTTTATGTTTTTCTTTTGCTCCATGTCTACCAGAATGTGAGAATCTGTAACTCATTGTACGATATGTATTTGTTTTTAAGCTTTCATCTTGAAGTCTGGCTGCTAACTGCTCAGTTTGGTCTGTGTAATTGGCTGTCAGAGAAGTGCAAGCCTGGAGATTCCTTTTCCAGAGTTGAAATCATGTCTGTCTAAAGTCGCCCGTTCTGGGCAGACCTCTGTTCTTGCCTAAGCAAAGTTTCTAAAGATGTGTCTCTGTTCACCTGGTGAACCGGCTTCCTTTTTTCCGAATCAGCACTTCTGCTACGTGCGGTTCCTGTGATGTGTTCTCCACTTGTAGGCCTGGGTTAGCAATGACCTGTGAGTATACAATGGCATCACAGATAAATGCAGCCTTGTCAGAAAAGTAACGGCAGCAGGGCACAAGGTAACCTTTAAAGGAGCACTATTTATAAAAAATGATAAAATATAATTAAAGAGTACACACAGAGGTTACTCTCCTGTATGATTATGCATTAGTATTAGTTATTTTTTCTGTTTTGGGTTTTATCATTCAGATTTGAACATTATAGCACAAAAAAAAATCACCTTTTTTATTTTCTAATACAGAAATGTTCACTGCAGGTTTAGCAAACTGACCCCCCAAGCTTTGCAGGAGGCACCCTAAAATATTGCTGCTACAGCACAGGGAAACACCCAGTACTTCAGGTGTGGGGCCCATGAGTAACTCCCACCTGCCTCCTACAGTCCAGTGCATTGGAGGCCAGTTACCCAGCCTGAGGGCTGTTATGGCAGGTGGGGGGTGTACTTCACTGCTGCAGTTAAAAATGCTGGTACAACAACAACAAAAACCCTTTAAAAAAAAGTTATTAAATGTACTTACCTCTCCCGCATCTTCCATACTGCAGGGGGTGAAATCTCCATCCTTCTTCCAAAATCCCAGAGTATGCTGAGTAGATCAAACCTCCACAGATGACATTCAAACACTGTGTAGTAGTGGGTTCTTGTGAGGTTTGTACTAATCATTTCACGGGATCTTTCCAGAGAGTGGATGATGTTACCCTTGCCTAGGCAGCGCGGGCAGGAACATTTTCCCCTACTGTTTTTTTTAAATATTTTGTGCAGCTTTTTGAAATGGAGCGTTTTGAGATTTTTTTTGAGACGCTAAAGTGGCAGATCAGGGTCGTAGTAAAAGGTAAGAGCAGGCACATTAACGACCCTGCTGCAAGGGTTTAGGATTAGTTTATTAAGCTTGTAGTGATTACAAGTTTGCCTTTAATTCACTGTTAACCGATGCCCAGTATTGGACAGATGTGGACATAGAATCGCTGGGATAGGGGAAGGTCAACGAAAGCAGAATTATGGCGTTGAAGATGTGCTTTTGGTAACAAGATTGGGTAGGATCACATTGTGTCTCTGTCTGTGCTTCCTATTTACTCATAGTGAACGGAAATCTTCCAAGTGGCTTCTTGCTGTGCCCCATCTAGAAGAATCCCCTCTACTTGAATTGGTCAGGCACGGGAAGTAAGCAAAAATTTCCCCAAACGGAACACAGGCACTATTTTGCGAACAACTAACCCTTGCACACTCTCCTATAGTAAAAATGACCTGTAGTTAGGTTTAGGGTGCCTACAGACATAAACGATCTTTAGTTGATCTGGCCATTTTGGTAGGTTTGAGCATTGATTGAATGCACTGTGAGTCAAGGCTTCTATGATGACGGTCCCACAGGTTGCTTGTTGATGAGTTTCTGGTCTTACAGGAAGTGGTTGGAGAAAGATGGCACTATGCATCACGTGAGTCTTTGAACAGAGCCAGGGTGGAGGTGAATATTGCCTACAGAGCTGATTTTTTCAACATCCATTTTTTTTAGAAACATGAATTTAGGATTACATTTCAGCTTGAGCAAAAGTTAGATAAATGAAGCCTTTACAATTTCAAAAAAGCTGGCGCTGTCTCCTGCAGGCTCCCAGTGCCATTTAACTCCATAAAACGCAGGGAATCAAGGCACCAGCCCCTCTGGTGCAGGGGAGGATGTTGTAGAGAGCAGCACGTTACGACATTGTTCTGCTCCCTACAGGATTTAGGATCTGTCCACCATCAGAGGTCTCACCTCACCGGACCAAAGACACCTGGGAGAAAAAGGTATAGGTTTTTTTTCTAAAACGTGCTGTAGATTCTCCAAGAGTAGTCCGTGGGCTGGAAGCGGAGGGGGAGCTGAACCCAGAATTTAGCTTTTATTTGGTGCTGACATGGTCCTTCCTTATGGAGGAGGGCTACTTTTGTTCCCCATGGCCCTGTGTGTGTTTAAAGTAGTCACCGCTCCAAACTCACTCCTGGGATGGATTACAATCTCACGTTTAGTTTAATCATTTGTAATGAAGTTATAATCTATCGCGGGAGTAAACTTGGAGTGGTAGCTACTTTACAACACACGGACCATGTCCGCACCAATTCAGCACCAATTCAGAGATGATTGGAGGATCTGCAGCCGAGTGATACACAAATAAGATACATTTTTGTTAATAGTTAAGGAATTAAGGAAATGTTTTGTTAGGTTTTAGCTCTTGAGTTAAGTGTCACTTTTAATGAGAGAGCAGAACCTAACAAGAAAACTCTGGATTGATGATAAAGTGCTTTATAGATGTTTTTGGAACTTGGACAACAAACAACTGTCATACCTCATGACTCATAGGGGTTGATTAAGTAAAGGCAAATAGGCTGTTCACTTTGCAATGGAATTCCCCTTAGTTTAGTGAATGAGGTGAAGCTCTGCTAACTTCCATCATCCAATCATGTGCAAGCAAAAATTCAGTTTTTTTTCTTTTCTATTTCCCTTGCATGTCATTCATTATTCTTTGTAAAGTGAATTTTTACCACATTCACTAAGCTTTCAGCAAATCTATCGCATAGATTCTACTAACCATTGCAATGAATCAGTTTGCCCCTGTAAGTAGAATCGTTGAGTCCCTTTTGTTTAATGGTGCCTACAGGTGTGACGGTGGCAGTGAATTTGGGCCATTTAGCATTTCTTATGAAGGGGTTCACCTCAATGTCATGGTTTTAAGTAATTCAAAAGTAAACGGTCATCACCTTTTATAATGAACATTTTTACAACTGTAGTGATCGTCTTTTTTTCTTTCTTTCATCCAGCTAGAATTTATCCGTAATGGGCCTATCTGTACTCATTGTGTTTTATTGAAGTGTTATCACAATGATTCTAGGTACACGGTACTTCTGTTTCTTACCAACTCTTCATTTGTAACTCAATGTAATGGAACTGCGCATTTTAGTTTTTCTAGGTTTTATGTTCTCTGCATTTGTTTTATATGGCGCTGTGTTGACATCATCTTAACTGGAACTTGAAAAATAAATATGGGAAATATATAGTTTTGTAAAATAATTTAGTTTTTCTGAAAGCTCCATTTGGACTACTTACTGTGGGAGGAAAATGTACAGGAATGCACATTTCTAGACTAGACTTATCTAAGTTCAGTGAACATTTGTACATATCGTGCTATCTATGACTGAACATTCCAAAGCTGGCCATACATTGTTTTATTTTCTTCTTTCCACTTGCAGGCTGAACAAAGAAAATATAACAGATTCCCCCAACGCTTTTGAGCATTGATCGAGGAATCTCCCGCTGTCTTCATTGTATTCTGGCAGCTCATTGGCTGCTGGCTCTGTTCGTTGGAAGATTTTCCAACCTCCTGTTTCGATCAGCTGATCAAGGGATGTTGGCTGAAAGGGTTCCAACGACGGCACCCACTGTGGGGAAATTTCAAGTTTATCAAGAACCAGCAAAAATTCGCATAGTGTATGGCCACCTTAAGTATAGCCTGCTGGGCCTCATATCACTAACATTTCGTGTGTTTGAGACCTGTTATTTGTTTTGTTTTGCCACAGTCTGAATAATTTCCGCACAGTATTTGCCAAAAGTTTACACTTGGCAATGTCAAATCAATTGAGAAAAAAAAGATGAACATTCTTGTCCATCTTTTAGAAATAATGAATAGTGGGTTATGAACCATATGGGGAAATGGGTGAAATTTCTAAATAACAATTAAAATGGCAGAAAAACCAGCTATAAGACAATATTATCAACTTTAAAATTGACAATTTCCCAACAAATACATTATAAATATTAATTTTGACCTCATAAAGCTTCTCCGTGTGTTTTTAAATTTATAGCGATAGTCGTATTGAAGTGATCTACTTTTTTTTATTTTTTATTTTATGCACAAGTTACTTTGTTTCTGTGGTTTGTTTATCCTTCTTTTACACTGACATACCTGAAATTATTTATTTACGGCAAATTATTATGAATGTAAACTGTGTTCCTACAGATCTTCTGAATGTATTTAAATACACGGTGTTCTTGTCATTAGATGTTACTGGTGAATGTCCAATTACAGTTTGGCTAGAAGAATTGGAAGCTCAAACCTGTTTACCAACCTGGGTATAAGATATAGCTTTTGGACAATGTTTGCTCTTTACTAATACTTTATGTTACTGCACTTTAAAGTGGAAGGGTCCATGTTTGTTGGGTTCTGGTATGTGAGTTGCCCCCCATATTCCTGGCAAACTTGGACAATGAAGTTACAGGATTTGGTTGGGTGAAAAAATATAAATTAATCCTAATAAAAGTAATAATTTCTTGCTATAACAATAACCTACTTTAAAGTGACACTAAACTCTGGAGTTACATCTTAAAAATACTTTCAAGTACCTTCACTACTAAAAACAATGTATCTTATTTGTGTATCACTCAGCTGTAGATCCTCCAATCATCTCTGAATTGGTACTGACACTGTCCTTCCTTCTGGAGGGTGACTACTTTTGTTCCCCATGGTCCCTGTGTGTGTTGTAAAGTAGTCACCGCTCCAAGCTCGCGCCTGTGATGGACTACAATCGCAATACAAATTAGTAAACTAAACATGAGATTGTAGTCCATCCCGGGAGTGAGCTTGGAGCGGTGACTACTTTACAACGCACACAGGGACCATGGGGAACAAAAGTAGTCACCCTCCAGAAGGAAGGACAGTGTCGGCACCAATTCAGAGGTGATTTGAGGATCTACAGCTGAGTGATACACAAATAAGTACAGTTTTGTTAATATTTGGGATTCTTAATGTATTTTTAAGGTTTAACCCTCTGATTTTTGTGTCACTTTAATGAATCAGTTACTGCACTTTATAGTGGAAGGGTCTACGTTTGTTGGGTTCTGATATGTAAGTTGACCCTCATATTCAAGGCAAACCTAGACGGGGAAGTTACAGCTTCAGGTTGGGTGCCAAAACATAAATGAATCCTAATAAAAGTATTCATTTCTTGCTATACCAGTAGCCTACCTTAGTAACTAAGGAAACATTATTTTTTACACTTGGTTTCTTTTTTTTGTTAGTTATTCTCTTAAATTCATTTATTTATTCAATAACATATGATTTTATCACACACATTTTTTTTATTCTATGGTTTTTTTTCCATAATGGAATAAAAATAATTTGAATAATGGAATAAAACAGTTGATCACACCGCGTACTATAAAACTAAAAAAAAATTGTGCGCTCACATTTTATTGCAAAATCAATAACTATCTAATCTGAAGGTCAGTCAAATCTGTTTGACAACAACACCGAAACACATACAGATCAATCAAACCACTAAATTAAAAAAAATCTGGAAAATTCATAAAGAGGAAAAATTTACAGACTTGTAACCAGTACGGGCATGTTAGGGGTGCTGATAATCATGTAGGATTCAGGAACAAGCCTAAGAAAGTCTTATGTGTAAAAAATAAGTCAAGGCAACTGGACTTGCCTTGACTTATTTTTCACAGATATACCATGACCTGGATGAATGAGAGCCTTCACAGACATACTAAGAAAGTCTTGTATACATTTTAATGAACCTGTGACAACGTCCCTATGTACACCAAAACAGTTGGCCAGCAGCTGTCATCCTCCAAGGGGCAAAGGATACTGGGTTAGGACTTGTAGGACAACTTTTTGGAAAAGTCTTTGTGGCATTAACTATGACACAAACACACAAGACTTCTAGATGGAAAAGCTCCGGTTGTATTGCAGCGCACACATTCTCGCAACCAGCTCCTAACGAACAAGAAACATACATACTTTGGATTTAAATGAATACCCATTACATATGCTTACATTTATATTTGTTCTTTTTTTAAAAGCATAAAGTATCCTTAAATCGGGGGAAAACAATTTCTTTGTAATTGTAGTTTTACAAGGGAATGCATTGGTGGTCTGTGGTGAGACTCCTATCAGAGTTTAACATTGTTCACGTCCACAAAATCTGATTTTTGTGCTATATTATTCATTTGCTTTCAAAGCAAATGCACGCTGTGAAATTCCAAGCTCTCCAAAATAGCACTTTGTGTTAATTGCATGGTTTCCTTGTGTCCTTAAATTGCACGTTCTAAAGCCTAGAAGTCTGCAGACCGAGCTCCAAACAAGTCGTTCGCTAACTAACAAAAAAAAAATGGCTTAAATGTGCAAAATACCTCCTGTTTTTCATTCAAAAACAAATCTGCGTCCGGGAGGTTAATCAAAATATGTTACTACTGTAAGCATTAATGGAATATAATCATGAAAATTGGATTTTGTGAAGCAGTGTTGAAAAATTGTTTGGGTAAGTACATTTCAGTTTATTTCCTGCTACATGTGAAATATTAGAAATAATTGTTTGTCATATCCGGCACACTGGATTCCTTTTTGGAGGTGGGAGCGGGGGGGGGGGGGGGGTGAATTGGAACATTTGTAATATACTTTGTGACAAAACAGTATGAAAAGTTCAATTCTGTCATGTATCCTAAATTTTTACTGTTGGTCATATATTGGTCAAGGCGGTATAAGGTATTTGTCAAATCAGCATTTTATCAGTGTTGTATTATGTGAACCTGCCCTGTGCTGTCCTTTCTAGTAACAAGATGTAGGATTTGATTTGATCTTCACATAAGGAGTTAAACTTGAATAGCTTCTGATAATAAGAACCTACTAATCCCCTGCTGGGAGCCAGCCATCTTTTTTTCCCGTCATCAGGGACATATGACTTTCCCGATGCGTTCGGTCATGATACATAAGTCAGACTCAATTATGGTAAATTTTGTTTTGTTTCTTGGCCAAAAATGTTTCCATTGTTGGAAGCTGGTAGCGGCCAGTAGCCATTATTCTCAAGGACAGTTTTTCCAATTTGTTTCAATATCACTCATTTACTTATCAACCTAGGAAATATTCCTCAAAGCAAATATGCCAACATGCCACTTTTTGACTTTACATGTGTCGTATAAAATCTGAATGACTGCAGATTTCAAGGAGACATTCCAATTATATACAAAATTCGCACATGGTTGAATCAAATGTTCTAGTTTTCACAGCTCTGTTATCCCTGAAGGTTCTTGGGTTGAAAGGTTGATGTTCTTTGTGGGAACCAAACGAGGACCATTTTAAACCCGTACGTTTTTGCGGAGACCCTCTCGTCTCCTTTTAGCAGTGTGGATATTAAGATAATAGCTATTCAAATATGATTGTGATATTTTCAAGGTCTTCGAATTGGTTTCTGGCTCTTGACATAAATGGAAACACATGTATGTCTGTTGTGTGTTCTTAACTCCTTTATATCTAAATTGGAAGCCTGCAGTGTAATATGTGCTAGTCTCATTTGGATATACATTAATACATGATCGAAATGTGTATTGTTTTACTGTTCTTACCATTCGAATATATATTGTGTGAAACTGGTTGAGACCTTTTTTTAGCCATAAACTGTAAAATGACCCAGTTTTTACAGAAAATATATATTTTCCTTATGTGTAACTTTGCATCATACAGGGTACAGTATATGTGTGAAATGATGCATAATGGAGACCTTTATTTCACTGCTACTGATATGATTTATATTGGCCCCTAGTGAGTTTAGCAGGGAAATTGGTAATTGCAAAAAATAGTATTTCTTTTTTTTTTTTGC